>NC_059271.1:1765000-1767500 GCF_017591435.1 Portunus trituberculatus | reverse complement strand
CTCTCTCTCTCTCTCTCTCTCTCTCTCTCTCTCTCTCTCTCTCTCTCTCTCTCTCTTGTTTTCTCTACGAAAATCTCTCTCTCTCTCTCTCTCTCTCTCTCTCTCTCTCTCTCTCTCTCTCTCTCTCTCTCTCTCTCTCTCTCTCTCTCTCTCTCTCTCTCTCTCTCTCTCTCTCTCTCTCTCTCTCTCTCTCCTTCAGCGCCTCCATCAGTTAGATTGATATCTCTTGCAGTTGTTGGTGAGTAGCGGCGGGTGGCGGTGATGGTCTCTCTCTCTCTCTCTCTCTCTCTCTCTTCCAGTGTGTTTACGTGTACAGGATCTTACTTACCTACGCGGCCCTGACCTGGTGGCGTCTGGGTGGTGCCTGGTGGTGCCTGGGTGGTGGGTGTCTGGTGCCTGGTCCGTGCCTAGTGTTGCCTTGCCTTGCCTCACCTTGCCTCATTCGGCCATATTCAGAAACGCCTTGCCTTTTTTTTTTTCACCACGACAAATTTTCAAGTCCCCTTTATTTAACTAACTGGGTTTTCAAGACAATTTCTCCTTATGATCAATTTGAAATCTTGCTAATCCATCACCAGAACCACAAAAATACCCTTAAAAAACGTGAGTATTTTCAATTAGTGCAAAGTGTTTCTGAATAGGGCTAATTGTCTCGTCTTTGTTTACTATTTCATCTCTCATTCTTACGTCCTCTCTTCTCTTTTTTTCTTTCTTCCCCTCTTCATCAGTCTTTGTATATTTATGTCTCACTTCTTGTTTTTTTTTTTTTTTGTAGGAGGGACAGCTGAACAAAATACGGAAAAAGAAAAGGCCCATTATGTTTGCCAGTTCACTAAAAGCTATGGGAGTTAGCCAAATTCCAGGGGCATTGTTTCTTATTTGTGTATATTTATTTTTTGTTCCCCTCCTTTTCCATCTCTCTCTCTCTCTTTATTCTCTCATTCTTCTGGGTTAATTCTCTCTGATACACTTCAATCTGTCTCCTCCTTTTCCATCTCTCATTTTCTTTTATTCTCATTTTTCTGTCTCCTTCTTTTCCATCTCTCTCTTATTCTTTTATTCTCTCATTCTTCTGTGTTAATTGTTTCCAGATACACTTCAATCTGTCTCCTCCTTTTCCATTTCTCTTCTTTTATTCTCATTTTTCTGTCTCCTCCTTTTCCATATCTCTCTTCTTTTATTCTCTTATATTTCTGGGTTAATTGTTCCCAGATACACTCTTCTTTCTGTTTTCTCCTCATTTTACACCTCTCTCATTCTTTTATTCTCTTATTCTTCTGGGTTAATTTCTTCCTGTTGCGTCACCTCCGGCCGTTAGTGTCTCAAGTTGCTTCATTGTTTGTCTTCGTTTGTTCAAGGTTTATGGTTTTCTTTGAGGATTTCTGCGTTTTTTTCTCTTTTGTTTGTGTTTTCATATTCTGGTTACTATGTGGCGGTTTTATACAGCTTAAGACACATTAAAATAGTAACGACTCTGGCCATTAATCTTTTTTTTTTTTTTTGTGGGTTTTCTGTTTTTTTTCCTTTTTTCTGTTTTTTTTCTTGATTTGGTGTTTTTTTTTTTTTTTTTTTTTGAGTGGGAAGGTTTTCGTGTCCCATTAGAGTTTCTGTTTATTGGTCTTTGTGTTATTATTGTTTTTATTTTTCAGTGTGTGCAATGTAGGAAGTAAATGGCTAAGAGGAATATCTCTCTCTCTCTCTCTCTCTCTCTCTCTCTCTCTCTCTCTCTCTCTCTCTCTCTCTCTGATAAACGCCTACCTGTTCTTTAATTACCACACAATATTTGATCATGCAATTAATAAGTAAGAACAAGGCGGGCTCGCATGTTTGTGTGTGTGTGTGTGTGTGTGTGTGTGTACTATCGTTTCACCATGTATCTGTCTTCGTATCTGGTGTGGCGTCCTTCATAATGGCTACGTTTAAGGGCGGGTGCGAGTCAACGTGCGAGACTATCTGTCAAGTGACGTGGTAATTAGCGGCGGAAACGTGCTGAGGTTACCAGAGAGCAGCGACGCTTTCCTTCCTTCGGTACTTGTAACTGTGAGTGGCGAGGCGGACCAGCGGCGGCGTGCAAAGGAAGACTGGTAGGACGAGGGAGGAAAGAAGAAAGACTGGACGGGTTAACAGGGAGATGATTGAGGGGGAAGAGGAGCAAGAGAGGCAGGCAAGGAGAGGCAGGTTCAACAGATTATAGTGGCAAAGGTAGTCCAGTGACATTCCACACTCTCTTGCACTGTGTTTAGCGTGTTCCCGCAGCTCTAAGTCCTCTGATGTGGCAAGAGTCTATCAGTTGTCGTGTTCGGTAGATTTCAAGATGGGATGGCTTAACTTCTTCAGTACCGTGCCACGTTTTCATATTCATTCTCGTTACTATATGACAATTTTATAGGGCTTAAGAAACGTTAGAATAGTAAAGACTCTGGCCATTAATCTTTTGACCTTCATAGATCCTCCCTAATGCAAATAAAATCGTCTAATTGTACCCAAAAAATCATAGTAA
>NC_059271.1:1752500-1760000 GCF_017591435.1 Portunus trituberculatus | reverse complement strand
TTATTTTTTTTTCCTCCGTGAAATAGGTTAGGGTTATTTAGATGGAGCCACAAATGTCAGTGTGATCAGCACGCAAAGATTTATAGACACCGGGAACGTAGAGTCAGTGAGCGATGATATTGGAAAACTGATTAATGGAGGAACCTTATCACGTACTAGGAAACTGTAACACTGACTCTTAAATCCACATGAAAAGCTGTTTCGAGTATACTGTGAGTGTAAGTAGGAGGAAACTTCACTGCGTATTGTTTTGACCAGACGTTGCTTGCATGCCCTGTCCATCCTGCTCTTATTAAACACGTGGTCATCTCGAGTACTAAAAAGACAGACGAAGCCACTTAAGATTAACGATAAGAGGTAGATTAAGTTTTCGCTCCTTTTTGTGGTGTGTAAGGTGAGTGGGCTGCAGCGGCCACTCACCCGACACACTGACGACCTCTCGGAGTCTTTGCTCCTTGTTGTCAAACGTTGTGGTCTCCCATCAGGATTCTTAGAGAGCTGTTTCCTACTGACACTATGTAATTCCTGCTAAACTATTGCTACAGTGTGTCTACTCTAAAGTGGCTCCAGGGTCTCGGTTTGAATGGTGTCTCAGGGAATGCGTGGTTGTCAGATCTTGAGGAAAACCGTGAGCTGTCCTTGTAATAAGTGCGTTGATCAACAGAAAACAGGTATTATTCACATTAAATCAATTGCGTTATCAATAAGCTACAATATATTCTAAACTATGGAGCAATTTTAGAGTAGACAGACTATATAACTATGGAAATACCCTTGAAAACCACAGTAACTTTCAATATAGTCTCGTTAAAAGTAGCAGAAGTATAAACACTGAATTGCTTAACCCCTTCAGGACTGAGACGCATTTTTATCATGATTTCTGGAGTGATCAGACGATTTTACTGACATTAGGAAAGGTCTATGGAGGTTAGAAAATTAATGGCAGAGTCTTCACTATTTTAATCCCCACATGAGTTTCTGAAGTTGTATAAAATCGCTAAATAGTAACCGGAATAAATATGAAAAAAAACGTCCTGGTACTGAAGGGGTGAAAAATCTGGAAGTTATTCTAAAACATTACGGATATCAAGGAGTTTTCGTGATGTGGATAATTTAGCAGGCATTTCACAGCAACAAAAACAGAAAAACACGACGAGAACTTGACTGATCATCTCTGACGCCTCTGACAATAGCTCTAATGAGAAGACCGAACGTTAAGGAATGCGAGCTCTCGTTAATTTACTCCAGCACGCTTCTGAAACATGACGAAGTGAATGCTCTGTGGAGAGAGGGAGAAACAGGCATTTATTCATACAAGGACTGCCAAGTGTTGGTCTGATGGCTTCTTGCAGCTACCAATGTTGTCTTGTCATGCGTAATATTGTTAACCCTTCAGTACCATGACGCGTTTTCACATTTATTCTGCTTCCTATTTAGTGATTTTGTACAGCTTCAAAAACTTGTGTGGGGAATTAAAATAGTGAAAACTGTGGCTATTAACTTACCTAATATAAATAAACTTGTCTAATCGCACCTAAAACTCAAGGTAAAAAAAGCGTCCCAGTACTGAAGGGGTTAACAGCAACACGCACAGTTCATGACCCTCCTCGTGTTACCTGCCGCAGCATTACCACCGCTAGGCACTCCAGAAGACTTGTTCAAACCGCGCCTTGCCTTGCCCTGTACAGCCTCGTTCCCACCGCGCCTCCTTCGTTCAAACCGCGCCCTGCCCTGCCCTGTTCTGCTTTGCCTTGCCCTGTACAGCCTCGTTCCCACCGCGCCTCCATGGTTCAAACCGCGCCCTGCCCTACCTCACCTCGCCCTGCCCTGCCCTGCTCTGCCTTGCCTTGCCCTGTACAGCCTCGTTCCCACCGCGCCTCCCTCAGCACCCCTGCCTCATAACCTGTTTAATTCACCTCGAACTAATACGAGGCAGACCAAACTTGCTGCTCCGAATACCACTCAGCATCTTTTATGGCTTTCATCTCACTCGTTGAACCACGCCCGGCCGCCATCCCTTACCACCTCCTCTACCTTTCCCACTCCACCTCTACCAAGCCCCTAATTCACCCGCTGTGTCTTCTTAATATGGGATCCTGAGGGGGAGCTGCTGGCGGTCCGGCGTGGTGGACCTGAGGGCGCCTGCATCTTCCCGCTTTCTCTCGCTGTAGGCAAGGTGGGTGTAGTCTGCTTGTCTCCTCTGGGTCCGAGTCGCCGCTGCCATTCGCTTCTTGATTGTTAGCTGAAGATTGATGCCTTCCACTTTGCCTTACGCGAGTCACGCCTTGGCTCATGCACGCTCGCACACACACACACACACACACACACACACACACACACACACACACACACACACACACACACACACACACACACACACACACACACACACACACACACACACACACACACATACACGCACGCCCGCACTTGAACTTAAACGTCAATTGCGAAAGTTGCCTGACCTGCGTACGTGTAAATTCCCATGCACACGCACGTACGCCCATACACACACACACACACACACACACACACACACACACACACACACACACACACACACACACACACACACACACACAGTAACCTAGGCAAGACCAGTACCCTTAATCTGGAGCAAGTCACTAATGGGAGTGTGAGTGTAAACAGGAGGCGAGTGATTAGCATCTTTTATTGCCGCTGGTGCTGCGTTACATGGGAAGAAAGGCTGCAGTTTGGCGTGGCGTGGCGTGGCGTGGCGTGGCGTGGTATAGTGTAGCGTGGCGTGGCGTCGTGTGGCACTGAAATATTCACAAGTCATAAGCAGTAAACAAAAACAAAAATAATAAGGAAAGAGAGGAAAAAAAAAACGGTGATGTGGAAGGAAACAGACCGACTCTTGATATCAGTTCATGGACAACATCCTCATTTGATTCCCGCCCTCTCCTCCTCCTCCTCCTCCTCCTCCTCCTCCTCCTCCTCCTCCACTACAACCCACTCCCCACTCTCAAACAACCTTCGCCTCTTGCACCCCGATAGACAGACTAATTAACTTGGCACTTCGACCCCCGCCCCCCGCCCCCGGCCTTGCCTTTGTGACTGGAAGGGGCATGACGCCCTCTTGAAGTCACCCTCCTGAAGTCCCTGGCATTGCGTTCACCCTGAGGACTAGATAGAGGCATATTACATTTCCATCACCCTTACCCTCTCTCTCTCTCTCTCTCTCTCTCTCTCTCTCTCTCTCTCTCTCTCTCTCTCTCACCCCTGCTTCCTTCGCGCCCTGTGAGGTAAAGCGGCCCTTGACATTTCTACTTAGAATGTGATTCACCTCAATGGATAAACGAGGGTGAGAGAGAGAGAGAGAGAGAGAGAGAGAGAGAGAGAGAGAGAGAGAGAGAGAGAACAACCTTATTCCGTATGAGTGACATGGCGTATCCGTTCTGGCGATGTGACCTAAGATGAACCCCGCCGTGTGTAGAGGTCAGGCGCGGGTCATGTTGGGGGTCCTCGCTACGTGTATAGGGGAGATAAACTGAGGTGGAGCAGGTGGAGGAGTGGTGAGAATGTGGAGGGAAGACAAGACGCGTGGAGGGTTGGAGGAGGGAAGAAGGGGCGTGGATGGGCTGGAAGGTGGTGTAATCAGATGAGGAGGGAGAAGAGAAGAAGGGGAAGAGGGGAGGGAGGAAGGGGAGCAAGAGGAGGAGGGAGGAAGGAAGGAGAGGAGGAAGGGGAGAAGAAAATGGAGATGGGAGATGGTAAAACACGATGATGTAGGCGATGAGGTTATGAGGTGCTGTATGGATGAGAGAGAGAGAGAGAGAGAGAGAGAGAGAGAGAGAGAGAGAGAGAGAGAGAGAGAGGGAGGGAGAGAGAGAGAGCCAGGTGGGAAGGCTTCATCAAGACGGTACTAGCGGAACTGAAAACTTGATTATGGTACTGGAGAGAGAGAGAGAGAGAGAGAGAGAGAGAGAGAGAGAGAGAGAGAGAGAGAGATAGTAGAATAACCCCTTCAGTTCCATACCGTGTTTTCATATTCACTCTGGTTATTATTTGGCGATTTCATACAGCTTCAGAAACTTATGTGGGAATTCAAATAGGGACGACTCAATTCTTTAATCTTCTGACCTCCATAGACTCTTCCTAATGCCAATAAAATCGTCTTGTCGCACCAAAAATATGGTAAGAAATGCGTCTCAGTATTGAAGGAGGCTAAGAAATGAAGATGAGATTGGTTTAGACTTAGAGATGAAAAATAAAAGTTAAATTGAGATCAAAATATACGAGTGGTGATGTTAGGAAATAAAATTATCTATGACCGAAGTGTTGTGTGTGTGACGCGCCTGACCGACCATTGGACCAGATATGACGTGACGCGACGTGACGTGAGGTGACGTGACATGACATTTGTTCCTGCTTACCTCGATCACGTCATAAGTTATCAGTGTTATATTATTTGGTAAAAAGAAACTGCCAAACAAATCTTATCGTTGCGTCAATCTCTCTCTCTCTCTCTCTCTCTCTCTCTCTCTCTCTCTCTCTCTCTCTCTCTCTCTCTCTCTTATAAAAAAACGTCATAATTTTCGTGAAACTGAGAGATCCATGTTTCTCTTCCGACCAACGAAAATAAAAACAAGATAAAAAAGATGCGCGTTGTATAAGAAAGTGGTGTTGAATTACTCTCTCTCTCTCTCTCTCTCTCTCTCTCTCTCTCTCTCTCTCTCTCTCTCTCTCTCTCTCTCTCTCTCTCTCTCTCTCTCTCTGAATCACGCACGACTTGCCTCAGACCAGTATAGTGAAGGCAGCCTGAGTAGGAGAGGTCACACTGAGGTCACGTGATAGCAGAGAGAGAGAGAGAGAGAGAGAGAGAGAGAGAGAAGGGGAGAGGCGTAGTTGTTTTCATGTCATCCTAGATATTGATGAGTGTAACCTTTGTGTGCATCTCTCTCTCTCTCTCTCTCTCTCTCTCTCTCTCTCTCTCTCTCTCTCTCTCTCTCTACTCGAAATTGAACAGGTAATCGTATTTATGTACCTGTGTAAATTAGCGAGGCATACCTGGACACACCTGGCTGGAGGGATAGAATGCACATGTGTACATTACTTATACTAACCTCACTTTACTTACTTACTTACTTACTTGCTTGCTTGCTTACTTATTGACTCGATTCCTGCCTACCAGTATAGAAACCTCCCCCGTTATCTTCAAGTTTCTCCAGCGAGGGAAAACATCCTGGTCTTTAATTTGCATCAGTGACCAAAGACAGAGGCCAATAGAGCGGAAAAGTACTCAACGTTTCAGTCAGCGGTAAATTCAACACACAAGGGAACTGGGGAACTTGATTGTCTTTCTGTGTGTGTGTCTGTGTGTGTGTGTTTTTTTTGTGTGTGTTTGGGTTGTTTTTTTGGTGTTTTTGGTGTGTTTGGGTGTGTTTTTGGTGTTTTGGTGAGTATGGGTGCGTATGGATGCGTATGGGTGTGTTTTTGATGTGTGTGTGTGTGTGTGTGTGTGTGTGTGTGGCAAGGTAGATGCGGTTTAGTTAGGGATAAGTTGGCACTCTTTCTTCTTTCTTCTTTTTTTCGTTTTGTTACTTACTTTTGTTGTTTCAGAACGGTGATACTTTAATTTACTGGCGTACTCTCCGAAACACCACACACACACACACACACACACACACACACACACACACACACACACACACACACACACACACACACACACACACACACACACACACACACACACACAGAGACCTGCTGCTGGCTAGTGACTTACATGATTATCAGGAAAAGAAAAATATTCCACCACCACCACCACCAGAACCACCACCACCACCACCACCACTACGCCCTTACTACAACTTTTTCTGCCCAGGCTTAGGAAGAATCAGTAGTAGTATAAGGCAGTACGTTACAATTTCACCCACCACGGGGCACCAGGAGCAGCATACCTCACCTCACCCCACAAACCTCACCCAGCTCACCCCGAACCGCTCTGAACCGCCCGTCCCCACCCCCCTCCCCCGACAAGCCAGGCCTCCGCGACCCAGCTCAAATGCCTCTTACCCATAACCCCTCGCCAACAGGGTCACCACGAGGGAGGGAGGTCACAGTGAGGGGGGTCACATAAATAGATCCCTCACTCCCCCACTCCCTTTCCAGTCCTATCTCATCCCCCGGTTACTCCTCTCCCATCCCATCCCGCCCCATCCCAGCGCGGCCCAGCGGGAGGTGAGGTGCTCTAAATGAGGAGGTGTTAGCGGCGCTGCAGCTGCGTAACCCCGACCTGCTCTCGCTGCTTGGGGTAAAAACATTCAGATCACCATCGTGGCTTTGGCGCCGAACGTGGGGTGGGGAGGCGACGGGCTGACGGGGAGACGAGAAGATAGGACGACGGGGAGACGGAATGACTTGGTAGGTGACGGAAAGTTGGTGTTAGAAGCGACTAGATAAGATGACGTGATGGCGAGGTTAGGAGGGGATAAGATGACGGGGCTAACAGGCTGTCGAGATGATGAAATGATGGAGCTGGAAGGAAAGACATTAAAAGACGCAGTGCTTGGAGGATAAAATCAGGGACTGGAATGACAGAGAAGCGAGAGACGAGGAGGAATGTGAATGGAATGATGATGGTGTGGCGTTGTGGGTGAGTCGTCACATCAGGAGGAGAATAGGAAAGGACTGCGAGAGGGAAATGATTGGCCTTTAGCTAGAGGAGTAAGAAAGGATGGCATGTGGTATGAGAGATAATTGTGTAGAAGAGTAAGCTGGAAAGGAGAAAAAGGAAGGAGACCCAGCACGAGGAGAAAATTGCACTGGACAAGGAGAGACAGTTAAAGACAAAGAAAGGGCATGAATACAAAAACCTGATAAGGAGCATCTAGATAAAGTCCTGTAGCTTGGTTGTGGGAGCGTGTTGAGGCGCAGGGGAGCGTGACACAGCATAGCACACCGGCGTAACCGAGCGTGTCGGGGCGGGGAGAGCAGTGCGGCGTGACTCTGTAGTAACACAAGACGGAAAGTAACAGAGCAGACAGCGAGCCCGGCGTGACGGCGCGTGGCAAGTGGGCGTGACGGAAAGCAGCATAGTGCACGCTGCGTAACGAAGCAGCATAGCATGACAGAGTGGCATAATGAAGAAGGAGGCATTAGAGCAGCATGGCGTGACGAGACGGAGCATGAGCAGCATAATGGCATGGTAATCGGTGTTAGTGGTTCTTGGCAGGGAGTCACATAGCAGTCTCCAGTCCCCTCCGTTAGTGTGTCTTTTTTTCCTGTCTATCTGTAACATAATGACATGATAATCAGCGTCAGTGATTCTTGGCAAAGAGTCACATAGCATTCTCCAGTCACCTCCGTTAGTGGGTCTTTTTTTCCTGCCTTTTTGTAGTCCTGAAAATTAAGAAAACTGTGTCTATTCCAGGCCTCCCTAGCGTAACCTCTCTCTCCCCTCCACTCACTTGTCTGTCATTTGTCTTTCTCCATTTCTAGATTGTCATTCTGTGATATTTTCTCCTCCCAGCGTCC
>NC_059271.1:1745000-1747500 GCF_017591435.1 Portunus trituberculatus | reverse complement strand
ATTTAGATGAAGTCTTGAAATAGTGAAGGTGAAGCACAGAAGTGTTTGAGAATACGAGTCAAGTTACTCAATGAGACGCTAAGTGCCTCTCCTTACACAGCCTTCCCACGAACTGGCTCTTCCTCACTACAGAGCAGCGGCGTGGCACATTAAACTCTCATCCCGCCCTCGTAGCAACAGACCTTGTGCTCTGACCTAACGGCACCGCTGCTAACTCAAGGCGACGTGACCCAGCCTCCCGTCCCGCCACCCTGCCGCTTCTTCCCTCCATCCGACGGTGTTGCTTCTCGACTTCAAGCCAGGAGGAGGCGCCACTAGTCCCCCTCACGCCATAAAAGGCCTCCTGGTGGGACGAACAACTCACGCAGACGTTGTGTGTCAAGGCCGCGCCCGTCTGCCGGGTGGTATAACCCTCGCACCAGCCAGGACGAGACATGGAGCCAAGGGAGCAATGTACTTGAGAGTATCTGAGCAGCTCGCTGGAATAGGGAATCGAGAGGCTAGTCAAAAGAGTTCCTGACGCCGAGAGAAGCCTGGGAATGCCTGCGTGGTGTTCTGAGCAGCACCGAGACTCGCGTGACCCAAAGGAATTAGACAAGCATGGAGAAAGCAAGCACAGGAAGAAAGGAAGGAAAAAAAGAAAATACAAGGAGAGTTAATTAGATAGAGAAAGCATGAGATAGTACCGAACAGGATGAAATGGAAACAAAAAAAAGAAGAAATAATTGAAAACAGAGGCAATTATCCCACGCTTGGAAGAAAGGAAGGAAGTTGATAAGAGAATAGAAAAAAATAAATAGAAACTCAACTCCAGGAAGCAAATGACAAGCAAAAATAAAAAAAGAATAGGTGGGAAAAGGAAAGAGAGAGAGATATAAATAAACTCAACACCAGGAAGAGAGTGACAGGAAAAATAGTTAAAGAGAGAGAGAAAAGGGAAACAAAAAAAATAACAACAGTATAATTGTGATGAAGAGAATGTGACAGTAAAAGTGATGAAAGAGAAGTGAGCAAATAACCAAGAGAGAGAGAGAGAGAGAGAGAGAGTATAAAAGTCCAAGGTGGCAGTCAAAAGTAGTAGAAAGCGAGAAATATGACACATAAGCAATAAATTTGAGCGGAAGGAAGGAAAGAAGGAAGGTTGAGAGAGAGAGAGAGAGAGAGAGAGAGAGAGAGAGAGAGAGAGAGAGAGAGAGAGCTTAGTCCAGGCAGGCGAAAGGAAGATTGGAAAGGATGAAAAGAAAGCTGTGTACAAGATAATAAGCAGCGAACAGACAGACAGACAGACAGACAGAGAGAAAGACAATCTAAACGTTAATACACATAGATAAAGATTAGAGGTTGGTGGAGGCTGGAGTGTATCATTATTATTATCATCATGTATAAAGATAGATAGAGAGAGAGAGAGAGAGAGAGAGAGAGAGAGAGAGAGAGAGAGAGGCGAGAAAACTAGTAAGGAATTGTACTCTCAACTTTTGTCATAAGTGAGAAAGAAAACAAAGAAAAAAATAGGAACAACGAGAAGGTGTAGAAGGCAAATGACAAGGAAAATGTAGCTTCTGCAGAACAAGAGGAGGAAAACAAAGAGGGACAGGAGGAAAAAAAGAAGAGATATGGGAGAAAATCTAGAATGTAAGACGTAACTTTTGCTAAACGAAAGAAAAAAAAAAAAAAAACGATGAGGAAGATGTAGAATTTATGAAGCAGAGAGGAGATGAAGGGAATATTTACGAAGCGAGTGGAAGACAGTTAGGAGATGTGTTTGATATTTACTACATGGGAGAGGAAGGCGGTGTTGGCTCAGGGATGGAGGGAAAACAAAGAGGCTCAGTTGATGTTTTACCACGAAAGGAAAATTTGACAGTTCAAAGAGAAAAGCCTTAAAAATGACGCTATGTAGGGTCAAAGATAGAAGAAAAACAAAGAGACTCAGTTGATATTTTACCACGAAAGGAAAATTTGACAGTTCAAAGAGAAAAGGTTTAAAAATGACGCTATGTTGGGTCAGAGATGGAAGAAAACAAAGAGACTCAGTTGATATTTTACCAGGAAGAAAATTAGACAGTTCGAAGAGGAAAGGTTTAAAAATGGAGGGAACTTTAAAAGAAGGTCAGTTACCACGAAAGGGAAATTAGACAGTTCAAAGGGAAAGGCTTCAAAATGGAGGGAGCTTTAAAAGAAGATTAATTACCAGGAGAGGAAATTAGACAGTTCAAAGAGGAAAGGTTTAAAAATGGAGGGAGCTTTAACCCCTTCAGTACAATGACACGTCTTCATATTTATTCAGGTTACTATTAGGGGATTTTATGCAGCTTCAGAATTTCATGTAGGGATTAAACAGTAAAGATTCAGGAATATTAACGTTCTAGCTTCCATCGAACCTGGATAGTGTAAATAAAATCATCTACTCACACACAAAGCTCATGGTAAAAATGCGTTTCAGTATTGAAGGGGTTAAAAGAAGATTAGTTACCATTAAGGGAAATTAGACAGTTCAAAG
>NC_059271.1:1732500-1735000 GCF_017591435.1 Portunus trituberculatus | reverse complement strand
GAATGGGCGGGAGACAACATTGCAAAGGGCGGTCATAGTGCAATGTGTGCGTGTGTGTGTGTGTGTGTGTGTGTGTGTGTGTGTGTGTGTGTGTGTGAGGAAACAGGTCGTGTTGTGTAGAAATTGGCGTGACGGTGGCTTGGCTTGGCTTGGCTTGGCTAGGCTTGGCAGGGGTGTTAGTGGCGGTGGTGGCGGTGGTGGTGACTGTGGTGGTGGCTGTCTTGGTGTTGCGACTAATGGTGTAGAAATAGAGCGAAGATGACTGGAAGGAAAGCCATAAAGAGTGACGCTATTGGTGTTGACTTACCTGTGGTGGTGTGTGGTGTTGAGTCCTTTGTACTGTGCGTGTCTGTGGCGTGTGGTGTTGTTAATGGCTTTCCTTGTACTAATTTATACCTGTACTTTTACTTACCTTTAACTTGTATTATGTAATTCACTAATCTTTATGTGTCTTGGTTTGAATCTGCTCAACATTCCTTTGTCTCCTCTGAACGTCTCCCTCCCTCTCTTCCTCCCTCCTTCCCTCCTTCCCTCCCTTCCTTCCTCTCCTTTCACTTCCTTTCCTTCTCTTCTCTTCCTTTTCTCCCACCTTCTTACCTCTCATTTTATTCAATTTTCTCTCATTTTGACCATCTATTATCGATTTTTTTTTCATTTTTCTTTGTTTTCTCTGTCTTTCTTCTTCTCTTCTTCCTTTACTCCCACTTTCCTATTCCTCATTTTATCCAGTTTTCTCTCATACACTTATTATCGAGTTTCCTTCCTTTTCCTTTGTTCTCTCTGTCTTTTTCTTCTCTTCTTCCTTTTCTTCTCTTCTCTTCCTTTTCTCAAACTTTCCTTCCTCTCATTTTTTTTCAGTTTTCTGTAATTTATTCACTTATCGATTTTTCTTCGTTTCCTTTGTTCTCCCTGTCTTTCTTCTCTCCCTTTCTTTCTTCCCTCCATCTTTCCTTTCCTATTAATCTTTGTCTAATTTTTACTTCTAATTATTGACTTCTTTGCTTCCTTTCCTTTATTCCATTTCTTGCTTTCTATCTTCTTTTATCCGTCTTTCATTATTCGTTCGTTTCCTTATTTTTCTTTTCTTCCTTTTCTTTTTTTTTTAGTTTCTCTCCTTCATCTCTTTCTTCTCTCTATTGTGTCTCCTTTTACCTCTGTTCTTCCTCCTTCTCCTTCTCATTCTCCTTCGTCTTCCTCCTCTCTCTTTCTTCTTCTTTGTGTATTTCTTCTTTCTCTTTCTCTGCGTCTCTCAATTTTTCTTCTCCTTTTTACTTATACGTGTCTTTCTTCTCTGTTCTTTCATCTTTTGTTTGGTTTTTCTCCTTTTTATCTTGTTTTCTCTTTCTTTTTGCATTTCCTTCTTATTTTTTCTTTTCCCATCTCCTTCTTTTTGTTTCCTCCTCCTCTTATTTTTCTCTCTTCTCTTTTCTTCTTTTTCCTTTTCTATCCTTGTATTTCCTTTTTTTCTTGTTTTTTTCCTATCTCCTTCTTGCGTTTCCTTCGTTTCTATCTATATTTCTTTCTTTTCCTTCTTTTTCCATCTCTTTCTTTCGTTTTCTCCTTGTCTATCTTTTCTCTCTTCTCTTTTCCTTCTTCTTTCCTTTTCTTTCCTTGTATTTCCTTATTTTATCCCTTTTTCCATCTCATCCTTGCGTTTCCTTCGTTTCTAATTATATTTTTTGCCTCTTTTTCCATCTCCTTTCATTTCCTCCCTCTGTCACTATTATTCCTTCTCTTTCCTTCTTCTATCCTTCACTCCTTCACTCCTTTCTCAGCGCCACTTGAGAACAGGGAAGTTTGCCTGTGTCCTCTTAACATTCTGGAGAACCACTTGACTTAAACCAACGACAGACTCCTTTGTGGTTAGATTAGCTTTCTGTGAGAGTGGACATTTTTTTTTTCCTCCCATTTTATCTTCTTGACGCTGTTCACTTCTTGACTCGTTCACTTCTCCTCACTTACTGTCTTTCTTTTGTCTCTTTAAAAGTCACACATTTTTTTTTGCCTCCACATGCATTAAAGACAGTTTTTCTTATTTTTCGTTACTGCCACTTGCTTCATATGCGTGTGACTCGATTACGTGTTCAGAAACGCTTTCCCTTCTCATTACTCTCATTACGACAATTTTCCAAGGCCTCAGAGACAACTAGCAGAATTTTCAAGACAGTTTCTCCTTTTAATAAACTAGAAATCTTGCCAATCTATCACCAGAACCATAAAAATACACTTAAAAACACGAGTATCATCAACTGGACCTTTGGAAAGCAGTGACACCTTGTTCTCTCAATACAATTTTCCAAGGCCACAGAGACAACTAACAGAATTTTCAAGACAGTTTCTCCTTTTAATAAACTAGAAATCTTGCCAATTTATCACCAGAGTCATAAAAATACACTTAAAAACACGAGTACCTTCAATTGGAGCCTTTGGAAAGTAGTGATGGTGAGAGGGCAAAGCGTTTCAGAATACAGGCCTCTCGGTAAGGGGCGGCTGGCTGGAC
>NC_059271.1:1705000-1727500 GCF_017591435.1 Portunus trituberculatus | reverse complement strand
ACACACTCCACACACCGGGAAAGCGAGGCCACAACCCCTCGACTTACATCCCGTACCTATTTACTGCTAGGTGAACAGGGGCCACACATTAAGAGACTTGCTCATTTGCCTCGCCGCTTACCGGGACTCGAACCCGGCCCTCTCGATTGTGAGTCGAGCGTGCTGTTTGTGTGTGTGTGTGTGTGTGTGTGTGTGTGTGTGTGTGTGTGTGTGTGTGTGTGTGTGTGTGTGTGTGTGTGACTCTCAACACTTACCACTTACAACACACACACAAAAAAAGATCAAATAAAATAAAATAAAGTAAGTAAAGTAAATAAATAAATAAATAAATAAACACATAAATAAATAGAGGAATAGATCTATAAGTAAATATGGAATGAAGGAAACTTATTACTCTATACGAAAAATAAAACAAATTGAATAAAAGAAAAGAGAAAACTCGAGAACACCGCAAAAAATTCTCTCTCTCTCTCTCTCTCTCTCTCTCTCTCTCTCTCTCTCTGTCTCAGTAAAAAGGTCGAACTCGTCACCTGGAATAATTAGGCGTCAGGTTGGCCAGGTGAGAACACACTGATACCTGAACCTCATTAGTGACCCAATCCTACCCCCTCCCTCTACTCCCCCACTCCCCACTCCACCCCCACCTCACCTGATAACTAACTCCCTGTCACTCCCTCCCGCTCCCCACTCCCATCCTCCCTCTACGCTCACCAGCTGATAACCCTCCCTGTCACTCCCACCCCTCCACACACACACACACACACACACACACACACACACACACACACACACACACACACACACACACACACACACACACCTGTTGCCTCACTATCTTCCCACTCACACCTCACCTTACCTCACCTTACACTGCCTTACCTAACGTGCACCTGTCTCGCCCTACTCACCTTAATTAACACACACACAAACAAACACACAGACAGAGAGAGAGAGAGAGAGAGAGAGAGAGAGAGAGAGTATCCATTACGTAGGTTCAGGTGTTGTCACATTAACATGCAAAGTTTTGAGGTTTTATTTACTTTTTACGAGGTTTTTAAATTGCTCCACTGGCCGTAAGGAGGAGGAGGAGGAGGAGGAGGAGGAGGAGGAGATGAAGATGAAGGTGAGAAGGAAGAGGGAATTGTGTAAAGGAAATGATAGACACACGAACACTCAGACAAAATAGAATCAGTAAAACATAAGAAAAATAAAGAAAGAAGATGCAAGAGGAAGAAGAAGAAGAGAATGAAGGAAAAGAAGAACTAAGAGAAGAAGAGAGAGGAGGAATGAAGTGAGAATGAAAGGAGAAAGGTCGCTACTCTTCCTCCTCCTCCTCCTCCTCCTCCTCCTCCTCCTCCTCCTCCTCCTCCTCCTCCTCCTCCTCCTCCTTGTCCATCTCTTATTAATCTCTCGTAAGGTGATACCCAGCGATACAGTCTGTTTTTCCCAGCTCGTCCTTACCTATACACTTCTTCCCCTTCTCTCCTCCCATCCCCTTCCTTCCCTTCCCTTCCCTTCCCTTCCCTTCATTAGCCTTCCCTTTAGTCTCTTTAAACCCTCACACCTCTCAGACCGGTCCCTGCCACCACCTTAACCCTTGCCATAACCTTTTCTAGCACCCTGCCTTCCCTTCCTCCTTCCTCTCCCTCTCCCTGTCTCTCTCTCTCTCTCTCTCTCTCTCTCTCTCTCTCTCTCTCTCTCTCTCTCTCTCTCTCTTCCTCCCCTGCAGTTAAGATTTCCATACTTTCAAGGTTGGTTCTCTCTCTCTCAGTAACACGTTTCCAATAACTATTTTTTTATTTTCTCTTTCTCTGTCTCTCTGTCTCTCTGTCTCTCTGTGTCTCTGTCATTCTCTTTCTCTTTGGTTTCGAGGACAGTGTGTTTCTATTCCTTGTTTCTTGTGGCATTGTTTTTTTAGTCTGTTTTTTCTTTATTATCTTTTTGTGTTTTGTTATTTTTTGTTTGATCTTTGTCTTATTATTTTTTTTTTTTAGTTTAGTTTATCACGGTGACTTGTTTTAAGATTCCTTGTCTCTGTTTTCTGTTCGTTTTCTCTGTCTGTCTGTCTGTCTGTCTGCCTGCCTGCCTGTCTGTCTGTCTGTCTGTCTGTCTGTCTGTCTGTCTGTCTCTCTCTCTCTCTCTCTCTCTCTCTCTCTCTCTCTCTCTCTCTCTCTCTCTCTCTCTCTCTCTCTCTCTCTCTCTCTCCTATTTCCTACCAGTACCATAAATCCTTCTTCTCCTTCTCATTTACCTTATCAACCACTCCTATCTCTTATCAGTAGCTGCCTTTACCTCTCCTATCCACATTATTCATCTCAACTTCTCCTCTTCCTTCTCATCTTTCCAACTGCTACAACTTCCTACAACATCCCTCTTAACCTAACCTAACCTAACTTAACCTGATGTAACTACCCATCTGGTCCCTCTTTATATGTCTTCTCAATTTCTCTCCTCTTCTCACGTCCTTTATAATCTTTCTCCATATTCAAGGTTACTAACTTTTTCAGTCCTCTTATGCCTTGACTCAAAACACCCAAATGAAACTTACAAAATCTCTATTAATTTAACCTAACCTAACTTAACTTACACCTAACAACCATCTGGTCTTTTTTTTTTTTTTGTACTTCTTCTCATTTTCTTTCAAAACACCCAACTGTTACAACTTCCTACAAAATCTCTCTTAAACCTAACCTAACCTAACCTAACCTAACTTAACCTAGCCTAACGCAACAACTCCATCTGGCCCCGCTTAATATATCTTCTCAATTTCTTTCCTCTTTCTCACGTCCCTTAAAATCTTTCTCCATATTTAAGGATACTCGCTTTTCCAATCCTCTTATGCCTTGACTCAAAAACACCCTCATTTCAGCCTCCACTACTCCCTTTCTCCTTTGTAACCCTGCGCTTCTTTCGGGCAGTACAAAGGGCGCCAGTCTCGACAGGTGTAGGGAGGAGATGGAGGTGGTAAAGGCAGGCTCAGGACGCCCCCTCCTCCACCACCACCATTACCACCACCACCACCACCACGTTCATGTCTGTTTGTCGTGAGGGCGAGGGAACGTGACCGCCAATTTGCAGTATTTTTCTGAGTGGAGGTGAAGAGGGTTGGGAGGTGAGGGGTGAAGAGGATATGGAGGAGTTATAGAGTAGGAGGAAATGGAGGAGGTAGAGGAAGAAGAGGAGGAGGAGGAGGAGGAGGAGGAGAATGTTTGGGAGAAAGATAGTAAAAAAAGGATGAGAAATATGAGGAAAGAGATAATAATGATGGTGATGATAATACTAATAGAGGAGGAGGAAATGGAGGAGGTAAAGGAGGAAGAAGAAGAAGAAGAGGAGGAGGAGGAGGAGAAGAAGAAGGAGGAGGAGGAATATTTAAGAGAGAGTAACAGATGAGAAATATGAGGAAAAAAAATGATAATAATGATGATGAAAATAATAGTAACAATAATGATAATGGGGTTATAGAGGAGGAAAAAAATGGAGGAGATAGAGGAGGAAGAAGAGGAAGAGGAGGAGGGATATCTAAATAGTAACAGATGAAATGATAAATATGAGAAAAAAATGATAATGATGACGGTGATAAAAACATAAGTAACGATAATAATAATAGAGGAGATAGAGGAAGAAGAAGAAGAGGAGGAGGAATATTTAGAAGAGATAATAATAGAAGGAAGGAAGAAATAATAATAATAATAATAATAATAATAATGATAACGGTAACAGTAATAATAGTGAAGAGAGAAAGACAGACACACAGACAGATAGAATTATAATAACAGTAACAATAATGATAGTGAAGAGAGAGGCACATACAGACAGACATAAAGAATAGAAGCAACTGCAGGTGGTGTTTAATGCATTACGTATCTTATAAGCGGAAGTGTTCAGCTGTAACAGGAAACTCTAGCCTCCATCCTCACGTAAGCCACACTCAAGCCATTATTCCCTGAGGAGGTGTGAAGACCCGTGCTGTGCCCCATTACTCGCTTGTTTGGTGGGAAGGCAGAGAGAATAAGGTTCGTATTCTCAAACACTTCTCTGCTTCACCTCCATTATTTCAAAAGGCTTTATTCTTTTAATTTACACGAATTTTTTAAGGTGTTTTTATTGTTTTAGAGGCAGATTGAGATTTTTTTTACATTATTAACTTGAGAAATATTCTTGAAAACCACGCTTATTATTTCTGTGGCCTTGGAAAATTGTCCTGGTGAGAGAGATAAGCGTTTCTGAATATGGATCTAAAGCTTTTCATCTCTCTCTCTCTCTCTCTCTCTCTCTCTCTCTCTCTCTCTCTCTCTCTCTCTCTCTCTCTCTCTCTCTCTCTCTCTCTGGTCGTGTCTTGTCTCCAGTGTGCACATTCCACTGAACACAAGACAATATTTGAACGTTTCCAGTAAAGGTTAGGAAGAGAAGAAAAAATAAAGGCCTTTCCTCCATAATGTCAGGCTATAACCTATCTTACTTTCCTCTAATCGTGTCCTGTTTGTTGTTCTGAACGTTTCCAGTTAAAGGCTTTAATATTTGTAAGGAAAAAAGGAGGAGGAGGAGGAGGAGGAAGAACAAAGGCTCTCTCTTCTTTCTCTCTCTCTCTTTCTCCCTAATCGACGTCTTGTTCCTGTCTCCTCCTCGCCTATTTCTCAAACACAGGTGTATTTCTTATATCGTACATCCACCTTAGGACAAAGAACAAAGGCCTCTTGTATATACTTTTTTTTTCTGCCTCCTCCTCTCTAATCATCTCTCGTTCGTGTCGCTGTTCACTTATTTAATACTTGCAAATTTCCTGGTGTTGTTCCTGTCTTTGTTGTGCATCTGCTGCGGCGCGTATCTTTTTTTTTTATGGACAACCGAGAAACGAAAGTGCGAGATTAGGAAACGAACTAAAAACGAGATCTTGTGGTGGAGAATAGGGAAAGTTAATACGCGGTGCGGCAGTTCAAGCGTAAATCTCGTAAATAATACATGACTACCTATTTACAACGATTTGGAGAGAAACTGATAGATGGCAACTCAGGCGTGGAGAGCGAAATAGAAGAGAACAGAGAGAGAGAGAGAGAGAGAGAGAGAGAGAGAGAGAGAGAGAGATTAAGACAAAAGGAGATGAGATGAGAAAAATATATCATAATGAACAAGAGCAGAGTTGAAGATTATGATGATGATGACAGTGAAGGTGATGATGATGATGATGATGATGATGATGATGATGAGTGCCTGGAGAAAGTTTCGGGGACCAGTCTTTGTTCAACACCCCCGCACACACACACTAGCTGAGGCTGCTGTGATGGGAGTCCCGTGTGGTGAGGCGCTGTACCAACTTTTTTTTTCCTCTTCTTCTTATTATTATTTTTATTCGTATTCTTCCTCTTCTTCTTCTTCTTCTTCTTTTTCTCTTTTTTTCTTTTATCTTCTTTTTCTTCTTCTTTTTCTTCTTTTCTTCTTTTGATCTTCTTCTTGTTCTTCTTTTTGTTCTTGTTCTTGTTCTTGTTCTTATTCTTGTTCATCTCTTCTTGTTTTTTGTTGTTGTTATTATTATCATTCCTGTTCCTGTTCTTATTGATCTTGTTGTTCTTTTCTTCTTATTTTCTACCGCTTCATCTTCTTCTTTCTTCTGTTCACATATACACGGAGGAAAAACGAGATTATAGAAGCTTAATGTGATCCTTTCTAGCTACGTAGTGTTTTCAGAGTAGTACAAAAAAGTTCCTGGAGATTAATGTAGGTTGGCAGGGGAACATTTTGTCCAGGCAGTGCAGCGGTCCAGTGGTTGTTGTGTGGTGGCTTGTGTTTTCCATCATAGGTGAGGAGGAATAACGCGTCGCCAGGTGGTTATTTCAATATTTTGTGCACCTTCTCCTTGCAAGAATAGAGGAAAAAATGTGAGAAAAGATGCGAGGAAGATTAAGAGAAAGTTGTGTTAGTTCTTCAGTCCTTTTTCCGTCATAGATGAGGTTGAATTTGGAGTTTTTGCAGATATTTCAGTGCTAGTGATTTTTTTTTTTTTTTCTATATATGAATGGGGAAAAGTGGTCAAGGGCAACATGAAATATGAAAAGAAGACCCATTTAGTTGCCAGTCCTCTTGCAGATCGATCCGAGAGAGTTAACCAAAATAAAGGGATAAATGTCTTGAAACCTCCCTCTCAAATGAACTTGCTACGCTCTGCTTGCCGTCACTATTTGCTGAGAAGGGAGCAAGATTGATACACCAGTAAACAATAGGAAATGCAGTTCACCGCCGCTATTCAGGTATACAACTCGACGTCTCCTAACCATATTTCATACTAAATTGCACTTTTCTCCTCCTGATTCTGTGAAAGCGTTCGTCTATCAGCACACAATAGCAAATACGACTAAGATGAAATGCAAGTCTCACCGCAGCAGAGGTACAATGTCGCCACCTGTAGCAATATTCATTTCACCGCTAGTAATGCACACTCCTCTGTCAGTCATACCTTGAAGGCCACGGTGGTGCAGCGGTAACACTCGTGGTTAAGGGACGATGGATTCATTGGCACATGGGTTCGAATCCTGTCCATACTCCTTGAAAAAACGTCAATAAAAATCTTACAGTTAGAAATGATTAACGAATACCTGAGAAATGTCAACTGATAGGGAAGAAATGTATATAAATTGATTCTTTCTTGGTAACGGTTCCAAAATGCTGAAACTGAACTAAAAAAAAAAAAAAGAAAAGTGTCGACAAAAAATATGATCCATCCTGTGAAACAACGAGCACATCAGTGACCCCCTAATGTGAGATACGAAGGTAATGAGAGAGAGAGAGAGAGAGAGACTTGTATTCAGAAACGCTCTCTCACCACAACCATTTTCAAAGGCTCTAATTGAAGATACCCACGTTCTTTAAGAGTATTTTTATGGTTCTGTGACGGATTAGCAAGATTTCTAGTAATGATTACGAGATACTGTCTTGAAAACTCGGCAAGTCGTCTCTGGGGACTTGGAAAATTGATGTGGAGAGGGAGCAAGGCGTTTCTCAATATGGCCGAGAGAGAGAGAGAGAGAGAGAGAGAGAGAGAGAGAGAGAGAGAGAGATGAATCTGCCGCCAGTGAAGAATGGAATGGTGAAAAAAAACAGGGAGGTGACGAAAGAAGATCCTGAATAGCAATCGAAGGCAAGCCAGTTTTTTTTCCTTCTTTCACTCTTCCTGAATTTTTGTGTACGAGAGAGAGAGAGAGAGAGAGAGAGAGAGAGAGAGAGAGAGAGAGAGAGAGAGAGAGAGAGAGAGAGAGAGAGAGAGAGAGAGAAAGAGAGATCTGATAGAGAGAGAGAGAGAGAGAGAGAGAGAGAGAGAGAGAGAGAGAGAGAGAGAGAGAGAGAGAGAGAGAGAGAGAGAGAAAGAGAGAGATTAGGGTGGGGGTAGCTGGGGTGGGAAGCTGCCTGAGGGTTATCCCAGAGAAGGCGGTGAAGGTGAGCCAGTGAAACGATGGTAGTAGTAAAGATTAGAGAGAGAGAGAGAGAGAGAGAGAGAGAGAGAGAGAGAGAGAGAGAGAGAGAGAGAGAGAGAGAGAGAGAGAGAGAGAGAGAGAGAGAGAGAGAGATAGTAATCGTTTTTGACATATAAGAAATTGAGGATGAGGAAAAAAAAAAAACATATAATTATAGAATCCTGAATATTATGTAACTGTTCTGTGGATGTGAAAGTAAAGACTACGTACAATTTTTTCATTAATCGGAGAGGAAAGGACAAAGAATTAACTGTTAACAAGGAACACGTTAAAGTACACGAGGTACATAACATTGAAAATCTTGAAGAAAATTATACAGTTATGCTATGGAGACGAGAGTAAACCCACTGTTTTTAACCACGATGGAAGTAATGGGCAAGGATAAACAGGTGAAGCGGGGACAGGTTGGGTACACTAGATAAAACTAAAACTCACTGAAGATTTTACAGTTTTGTTATGGAAGTTAGAGTAGACCAACATTTTTTTTTTCTTATTACTATTATGAAAGTGAGAGTAAACCAACACTTTTTTTTACCACAATGAAAGTAATGGACAAGGGTAAACAGGTGAAGCGGGGACAGATTGGGTACACTAGATAAAGCTAAAACTCCCTACAGATTTTACAGTTTTGTTACGGAAGTTAGTGTAGACCAACATTTTTTTTCTTCTTTTTACTGCAATGAAAGTAATAGACAAGGATAAACAGGTGAGGCGGGAACAGGTTAGGTACACAGAGTAAAGCTAAAACACCAGGAAATTTTACAGTTATGCTACGGAGGCGAGAGTAAACCCACTGTTTTTTTTACCACAATGAAAGTAATGGGCAGGGGTAAACAGGTAAGGAAGGACAGATTATGTACACTACATCACATTAAAACCATGAAAAACATACTTATTTGCCACAGAAGTAAGAGTAAACACCACTTACTAGTTTTCTACCGTACTAAGAGGAAGGACAAGGATAACAGCTGAACAAGGACAGCTTAGGTACATTATATCACATTAAAACCTTGGAAATCACACTTCTCTGCTGCCGGAGTAAGAGTAAACATCACTCATTATATTTTTACTGGAAGGAAGGACAAAGATTAAGTACACTTCATCACATATAACCCCTTCAGTACTGGGACACATTTTTACCTTGAGATTTGTGTACGATTAGACCATTTTATCAACCATTAGGAAAGCTCTATGGAGTTCAGAAGATTAATAGCCAGAGTCTTCACTATTTTATTCCCCTACATAAGTTTCTGAAGCTGTATAAATTCACCAAATAGTAAGTAGAAAGAATATTGAAACGCGTTATGGTACTGAAAGGGATAAAACCTCGAAAATTATACTTCTTTGCTACATGAGTGAGAGTAAACACCACTTACCATATCTTTATCGTGCACAGAGGAAGGGCAAGGGTCAAGAAGTAAGCAGGGACAGGTTACGAACACTACATCACATCAAAACCCTGAAAATCATACATGAAACAATTTTTTAACCATATCGGTAGAAAGGTACAAGAACGGAGAGCTGAGCAGGGACTAGTTATATACACTAAACAAATATAATCTTTTTAAGTGCATAGATAAGAAAGGACAACAATAAACAGTTAAGTAGGAACAGGTTAGGTACACAATAGATCATTTTAAAATCCTACAAAAAAAAAAAAAATATATATATATACAGTTTTACTACACGAGAGAAAGTAGACATGTTTATTTTTGTCTCCCATACACAAGGATAGACAGTTTAGCAGGGACAGGTTAGGTACGGCAGGTACAGGTGGTGGTGGGAGGAGAGGTACAGGTATAGCCCGGTCCGTTCAGTCCGAGTCATAGTCCATTCCGGGTCCTTACGGTGCTGCGATGTACAGTTTCCTAACGGGCGATGATCTGTCTCTCGTCCTTATTTAGAAACGCTTTGCTGCCTCACCGTGATTATTTTTAACCCCTTCAGTACCATGCCGCGTTTTCATATTCATTCTGGTTACTATTTGGTGATTTGATACAGCTTCAGAAACTTGTGGGGGGATTAGAATAGTAAAGACTCTGGCCACTAATCTTTTGACCTCCATAGACTCTTCCTAATGCAAATAAAATCGTTTAATCACACCCAAAAATCAAGGTAAAAATGCGTCTCAGTATTGAAGGGTTAAAGGCCACAGAGGTGATAAGGCGAGTTCTCAAGAGTCTTCCTCCTGTTGCAAATGTTAAAAATCTTGTAAGTCTTCCATTAAAACCGTAATAACATCCTTAACCTCTTTCAGTACTGAGGTACATTTTTACCTTCAGAATTGTGTACGATTAGACCATTTTATTGACATCAGGAAGGGTCTATGGAGGTCAGACGATTAATGGCCGCGAACTTCACAATTTTAATCCCTACATAATTTTCTGAAGGTGTTTAAAATGATTAGCTAGTAAACAGGATGAATGTGAAAATGAGTCATGGTAGTGAAGGAGGTTAAAGGCCACATAATTGATAAGCTGAGTTCTAAAGAGCCTTCCTCCTATTGCAAATGTTAAAAATCTTGTTAGTCTTTCACTAGAACCGTAAAAAGATCCTTAAAACTGCGAGAAATTTCAAGTAAAGTTCTCAAGAATTTTCCTCCTGTTGCAAATGTTCAAAATCTTGTTAGTCTTTCACTAGAACCGTAAAAACATCCTTAAAATCGCGTTAAATTTCAGGTAAAGCCATTTGAAAGTAGTGGAAGTGCAGTGTAGAAGTGTTTCAGAATACGGTCGGTCTCTGTCTGGTGCGTGTCGGATTGATGAAAGACGCCCGAACCTCGCGTCCCTGAACCCCGACTGTCCCCACACACGTCGCTTGGGAAACCCGCTGAGTGTGAGCGAGGGTGTTCATAATCTCAGGTGTTGCGACGAACTGCTTGCTGAAGCGGGTACTATTTTTATGTAAGAGTAGTTTTGGCCAAGGGTAGCGATGAAGAGTAAGAATGTAAGAAAATAAGGGAAGCTGCAAGAGGCTGTCAGACACACCTGTTACTGCATGAATAGTACTGAAAAATGGATGAATAAAAAGCTCTTTGAAGATAGCTTTACCAGAAGAGAATCAGTTTAAAGGAATGTTCAGAATTATGAAGAGAGATGTCTTGAAATCTTCTCAGGGCAGGAATAGGTTTAGGTTTGTCAGAGATGCACAATAACACCTCATGACGACTATTCTTAAAGGCTTCTAGTTAAAGAGACTAATGTTCTTAAGGGTATTTTTATGGTTTGGTGATGGATTAGCAAGATTTCTAGTTTATCATAAGGAGAAACTGCCTTGAAATTCCTCCTAGTCGTCTCTGGGGTTTGAAAAATTGTCGTGGTGAGAAAGCAAGACGTATCTGAATACTACCACCACCACTACCACTTCCACCACCACCACCACTACCTACTCGTGATCCAGCATCCCATTCAAGACAAGGTTGTAGACCCATACTGGCAGATTCTCTCTCTCTGGCAAGACAAATTAAGTACGAGTATATTCCTCCTCTTGATCTCTATTGTTTCACTGCTACTTTTCTCCCGCCACACGAAAAAGACACTGTGCTCGACAAAATGTAACGTGGCAAGTGACAAGGCAGTTCACTCCGCCACAGTGAGCCTTCAGGTCAAGACAGATGCTTTGTGTTTTTTTGCCCACGAAAATTAAGTATGTTTTGTGCAAGGTTGTACGTACTCGATGCGTGTTACTTTCACTTGCTTTACGCTTTTACACCTGTCTTCTTCTTCTTCTTCTTCTTCTTCTTCTTCTTCTTCTTCTTCTTCTCTTGTTGTTGTTGTTGTTGTTATTGTTGTTGTTGTTCTTCTTCTCTTCTTGTTCTTCTTCTTCTGATTTTTCTTCTTTCTTTCCTTTCTCTTCTCCTTCTCTTTCTCCTACTTTTCCTTTTTCTTCTCCATCTCCTTCTTCTCCTACTCTTTATCCTTTTTCTTTCCCTCCTTTTCCTACTCCTACTCCTTTCCCTCCCCCTCCTCCTTCCAATTTTTCTCCCCTTTCTTCGCCTCCACCCCCTTCCCTTCCCCCTTCCTTACTCTCCTCCATCTCCTCTTCTTCTTTACTCCCTTTACGCACGTTCTATCTTTTTTCTCTGCCTTTTCACATGAAGGAAGCGTCTCAGCAGCCGTGACCCCTTGAGTATGTGGATCGCTGGAGTGACCTCGGCTCGGGCAACTAGAGGCAAGCGTGGTGAGCAAAGGAACAATGTGACGCATGAACGAACCAATGGGAGAGAGAGAGAGGGAGAGGCAAAGGGAGAGGGAGAGGGAACGAGAGAGAGAGGGAGAGGGAGGGAGAGGTAGAGAGAGAGAAAGAGAGAGAGATTGATAGATAGATAAGGTTAGAGATTGATATATATATATATATATATATATATATATATATATATATATATATATATATATATATATATATATATATATATATATATATATATATATATATATATATATAGAGAGAGAGAGAGAGAGAGAGAGAGAGAGAGAGAGAGAGAGAGAGAGAGAGAGAGAGAGAGAGAGAGAGAGAGATGTGTAATCCGACTAAATGAATAAAAGAGGAAAAGGAAGAGGAAAAAGAAGAATAAGAATGATAATAAGAAAAAAGATGATGAAGAAGAAAAAAGAAGAAGAAAAAGAAATAATAGTAAGAACATCAATAAGGAAAGAAAGAAAGAAAAAAAGAAGAAATCGAAAATGATTATGAGAGAAAGAGAAAGAAATAATAAAGATGAGAGAAAAGAGAAAAGGAAAACAAGAAAATGTTTAAGAGAAAGAGCAACAAAACATGAATTATATATATAAAAAAAAGAAAAATAGCTAATAACTTCTTTTCCTTCTTTTTTCTTTTTTTTCTCTCTCTCGTCTTTATTATTTTAACTTCATAGCGATAATAAGAAAAAAGAGAGAAGAATCTGAATGTGTCTCCTTAATACTTTCCTCTCTCTCAATATTTTACAAGCCGTTATGACACGATGACAACTTGGTGGTGATAAAAACTGGAAAAAAGAAAGGAAAAAGAAAAATATTATGACAGAAATAGAAAAAGATAAGCTACTGATTTATTTTTCTTTTTTTCTTTTCTTTTTCTTTTTCTCTCGTTTTCATTATTTTAACTTCATAGCGGTAATATAACAAGAAAAAAAGGAAAAAAAAACTGAAAATTGAAAAAGAGAAAAGAAAAGAAGAATACCATGACAAAAAAAGAAAAAGATAAGCTACTGATTTCTTTTCCTCATTTTTTCTTTCTTCTCTCTCTCTCTCTCTCTCTCTCTCTCTCTCTCTCTCTCTCTCTCTCTCTCTCTCTCTCTCTCTCTCTCTCTCTCTCTCTCTCTCTCTCTCTCTCTCTCTCTCTCTCTCTCTCTCTCTCTCTCTCTCTCATTTTTAACTTGATAGCGATAATATAAAAAAGAAAAAAAGAAAAAAATGAAAATTGAAAGAAAGAAAAGAAAAAGAATAACATGACATGAAAAATAGAAAGAAAGATAAGCTACTGATTTTTTTCCTTCTTTTTTCCTTTCTTTTTCTTTCTCTCATTTTTATTATTTTAACTTCATAGTGATAATAGAAAAAGAGAAAAAAAAAGAAAAAGAAGCTGATTGTCTTTTTTTATACTCCCCTCTCTCAATATTTTACAAGCTGTTAAAACTTTATACACTCACAATATTTTACAATCTCATCTATATTATTTTCAACTTCATAGCGATAACAAAAAAAGAAGAAAAAGGAATCTGAATATTTATTTTTAATACTTTCTCCTTCTCAATATTTTTCAAGTTATTATGACTTAAGGAAGAGGGAGAGAGGGAAGGGAAAACGAGGGAGGAAAGGGAAGAGGGAAGGAGGAGAGAGAAGAGGGATAAGATAGAGTGGAGGAGGAGAGGGATGAAGGGAAAGAGGACGAGGAAGAGGAAGAGAGAGGGAAGGAAGGAAGAGAGGGAAGAGAGGAAGATGGAGTGGAGGAGAGGGTAGGGGTGAATGTCTCTCTTTCATACTCTCTCCCTCTCTCATTATTTTACAAGCTGTCATGACTTAAAAATAAAGAAGGAAAGAAGGATCTGAATGTCTCTTCTTAATACTCCCTCCCTCTCTCAATATTTTACAAGCTGTTACCTTTTGTCTCCTTTCTCATCTTTAAACTTGATATAAATTTGAAACTTCTTATTTTTTATCTCCTTATTTATCTTTAGAGTGGTTAATTGCGTCTGTCATAGTGAAGAGATTAAAATTTTGTCTCCTTTCTGTTCTTGGTATGACTTTAAATGAAGAAGAAAAAAGAATCTGAATATCTGTCTTTGATACTCCCCCATTCTCAGTATTTTGCAACCTGTTATGGCTTTATACACGATTACAACTTGGTGGTGATAAAAAAAAGTGATAAAAACTCCGTGGTACAGTGGAACCATGCGTGCTTTGGGGTCCGAGGGGTCTCCAAGCGCACGGGTTCAAATCCTGTCCACGGTCCGAGTGTAGGTTGGGCTTCCTCACTCGGGGCAACGGTTTCTTAGCGGGTGGGCTTTGATATAGGAGGTACCTCTAAAACGTATCCCCTTTAGCCCAGAAATTCCCGTGAAAAAGCTTACATGGTATAAATATATAAATAAATGAAAAAAAAACTGGATAAAAGAAAAGGGGAAAGAGAAACATGACCTGATAATAACTAATTTTTTATCCTTCTCGTTGATTTTCTTTCGTTTATTTCATTGGCTCGCTTAGTCATCCATTTTATTTTAACCTATTCTATTCGTTTTTTTTTAACAATTTTTTTTTTTTGTCTCTATGCTAATTATTGCTATTATAATTAACTTTCTAGTGGTGATGATAAGAAATGGAAAAAAGAAAAAAGAAAAATCGTATATTTTCATCACTATTTTTCCAGCAGTGTAAAAAAATCGAAAAGCACCACCATCACCACCACCACCACCACCACCACCACCACCACCACCACCAACAACAACAACAACAACAACAACAACAACAACAATAACAACAAAGAGCAAAAACAAATAAAGGTCACAAGAGAGAGAGAGAGAGAGAGAGAGAGAGAGAGAGAGAGAGAGAGAGAGAGAGAGAGAGAGAGAGAGAGAATGAATGTATCTTTTATGTATCTTTCTGACTTTCCCTCATTCGTTTTGCCAGATTTTACGATGACTTCTAATTGTACCTCAGGCAACACAGAGCCGGAGAACCTCAAGAATTATGCCTACTGGAGACCCCCGCGTGTGTAATTACCTGAAGGAGAGATTAGAGGATAAAAAAAAAAACTCGATATTTGCAGTAATGATAAATAAAAAACAAAGTAATTATAAGAGGAACGAATAAGAGGAAGAAGAATTAAGGGAAAAGAAGAAAAAAAAAGGATTGAAAATGAATGAAGGAGAGATTAGAGGATAAAAAAACTCAATGATTGTAGTAATGATAATAATAAAATGTAATGATTTTAAGAGGAACGAAGAAGATGAAGAATTGAGAAAGAAGGAAAGAATTGATAAAGAAGATAAAGAAAGAAAGAGAAGAAGCAATAGAAAAGGAGTGAAGAAGAGATTAGAGGATAAAAGGCACGATGATTGTAGTAATGATGATAATAAAAAAAAACTGATGATTATATGAAGAACAAAGATTTGGAATACTTGAGAGAAAGGAAGAGAAAGGAAGAAAGAGAAGAAGCTATAGAAAAGGAATGAAGGAGAGATTGGAAGATAAGAAAAAATACTCGATGATTTTAGTAATGATAATAATAAAAAAAAACTGATGATTATATGAGAAACAAAGACAGAAAAGAAGAAAAAAAAGATTAAAAATGAGTGAAGGAGAGAGAGAGATAAGAGGATGAAAAAACGCCATGATTGTAGTGATGATAATAATAAAAGATGATAATTATAAGAAAAAAAAAAGCAAAGATTTGGAAGAAGAATTGAGAGAAAGGATAAAAAAAAGAGATAGAAAAGGAATGAAGGACAGAGAAGGAGAAGATGATAAAGAAAACGATGATTGTAGTAATGATAATAATTAAAAGTATTGATTATAAGAGGAACAAAGATTGGGAAGAACTGAGAGAAAAGAAGAGAAAGAAAGAAAGAAAGAGAAGAAAAATAGAAAAGGAATGAAAGAGAGATAAAATATTGTAGTAATGATGATAATGAGAGTAATGATTATAAGAGGAACAAAGAAGAAGAAGAAGAAGAAGAAGAAGAATAGAGAGAAGGAAGAAAGGAATTAAGTAGAGAAGAAAAAGAAGAGATAGGAAAAGAATGAAGGAGAGATAAAATGATAAAAAAAAAAACATGATGTTTGTAGTAATGATAATATTAAAAATAAATGATTATAAGAAGAACAAAAAGAAGAAGAAGAATTTAAAGAAAGAAAAAGAAGGGAAGAATGAAAGAAAGTAAAGGAAAAGAAAGAAGAGATAAAAAAAAGGAATGAATGAATGAAATGAAAAAAGAAAATATGAAAAGAATAAGAAAAGAAAGACAATAATGAGACATACTCCTTAACCCCTCCCAAAAAAAAACTGTTAACGAAAGGATAAAGAAAATGGAAAAAAGTAAAAAAAAAATAAATAAAACCAGGAATACTAAACGTAACTCCTCTTCACCCATCCACAGAAGAAGAAAAAAATAGAGAAATAAAGAGAGAGAGAGAGAGAGAGAGAGAGAGAGAGAGAGAGAGAGAGAGAGAGAGAGAAAACAAGAGATTCACGTTTGAGAGAGATATTTCCCTTACGCAGCACGAACATACAATTATCCTTGGCCGTATTAACAGGAAGCGACTGTTTTACGCGCACGCCGCCAGCTCACTCCTTCTTTGTGGCGTCAGGGAAAGCTTTGGTGGAGGAGGAGGAGGAGGAGGTGGAGGAGGAGGATACGAAAGGCTTAAAGAGAAACATGTTACTTTAGCCAATAATATTTACTCCTTTAGTATTGGGACACGTTTTTACCTTGAGATTTGTGTACGAATAGAACATTTTATTGACACATGAGAAAGGGTCTATGGAGGTCAGAAGATTAATGGCCACAGTCTTCACTATTTTAATTGAGTTTTGTGTATGATTAGACCATTTTATTGACATTAGGAAGGCTCTATGGAGGTCAGGAGATTAATTCCTCTCGTTTTTCATTCACCTCCTCTCCGTTCCTTCCTCCATCCACAACTTCATCCTCTGTTTACTATTGCTTTCCTCCATGCCTCAATTCCTTCCCTCCCTCACTTCTGTGCTCTCCTTCCTTCCATCTCTTTCTCCAAAAAAAACAAGGAACAATGAAAGAGCATGATCCCTTTTCCTTCCCTTCTCCCCTCCATCTTCCCTGTCCTTCCTTCCTTATCGTTGAAGCAGAGAGGAGATACACGAGGAAGTAGAAAGCTAGGAAAACAAAAAGGTAAGCAGGTGAATATCGTGACATATTTCGCTTAGGTAGATGTTTTTTGTGACTTTAAGCAGAGGTGAGGTAGACAGAATAAGGGTAGAAAGGAAAGCAACAAGGCAGGCAGGTGTTTAATTATCCTGACGTATTTTTCTTAGGTAGGCGTTTGTGTGCCTTGACTGTGGGGGGATAAAAGGAGCAATTGAGGGTGAAATGAGAGGCAGGGGGCCGCCGTGGTACATTGGAACCATGCGTGCTTTGGGGTTCGAGGGGTCTCCAAGCGCACGGATTCGAAACCTGTTCACGGTCCGAGTGTAGGTTGGGCTTCCTCACTCGGGGCAACGGTTTCTTAGCGGGTGGGCTTTGAGATAGGAGGTACCCCCAAAAATATTCCCTTTAGCCCATAATTTCCCGTGAAAAGCCAACATGGTATAAATAAAAAAAGAAGAAGGCAAGAGCAGCAGCAACAACAGGTTTAGGAGAGAGAAACATTTTAAACATTTTAAACATTTTATTATCCCATAAAACAACAAAATATACATATACATATATTTGGATATAATCACAAAATAATCAATGTCATATATGGGAGTCCTTTTAAAGCAAAGCTTTTTGGGCAACTATTAGAAAAAATATATATAAAAAAATATAGAAAAATTTAAAAAATAAATAAATAAAATAAACAAATAAATGAAAAAGAGAGAGAGAGAGAGAGAGAGAGAGAGAGAGAGAGAGAGAGAGAGAGAGAGAGAGAGAGAGAGAGGGAGAGAGAGATATATACAAGCCTCTCCTCATCTTATCTTTGTCGTGTTTATGTTAAGATATATGGGAAGGAGGTGAAGTAAGAGAGAGGAGGGGGAGAGGAGGGAGGGTTGGAGGGATGGAGAGAGGGAGGGAGGGAGGGAGAGGGGAGTTGTATAAATGTTGTCGTTTATGTATTCTTCTTGTCCATTTGTTGTGTGTGTGTGTGTGTGTGTGTGTGTGTGTGTGTGTGTGTGTGTGTGTGTGTGTGTGTGTGTTTATTTGCGTGTATGTCCAAATCTTATATATTCTTTCTGTCTATTTTAGTATCCTTTTTCCTTATCCAAATGTAAACTTTATTCTTATTTGTTTATTCTCTCTCTCTCTCTCTCTCTCTCTCTCTCTCTCTCTCTCTCTCTCTCTCTCTCTCTCTCTCTCTCTCTCTCTCTATCTATCTGTTCATCCATCCGTCCATCCATCCATCTATCTGTTAATCTATCTATCCAGATATCTATCCTCCCGTCTCCTCGCCAGTTATCCAACCCTCTGTACATTATTTCCTGGCGGCAGTACTGAGTGTGTGTGTGTGTGTGTGTGTGTGTGTCTCCATTCCCATCCTCCCGCCAAGGTCAGCCGTGACAAGACCGCCGGCAAGAGGAGAGTGGAGGACACCCGCGTTTTCAATTCCGGTTTGTTTGTTACTCTACCTTCTTTACTTTCGTCTTTGCAGAGTTAAGCCCCTCGGCGCCTTCAGCAAAGGCACCACCGGGCGACCTTGCCACCAGGAGCTCCCACCACGACGCCCTCCTGCCTCCCCCCCATGACCTCCGACCCGAAGAGGAGCCCGCCGCTGATCGCACGCACGGTGACAGCGATGAGGGTCCCGCTAACTTGCTGTTCCCGCAAAAGGAGGCGCCGGCAGCAGCAGGAGAGCTGAGCCTGGTGATCCACAAATGCTGTCCCGAGGAGGAGGTGTTTGATCACGCCACCAAGAGCTGCCAGCCCAGCCGTGACCTCACCTTCAGCGTGCCTATCTTCACCGTGGACTACTACGGCTTCTACATGGAGTCCAACCTCACGCGGGACCAGGTCAGTCAGAGAGAGAGAGAGAGAGAGAGAGAGAGAGAAGGCAGACAACAAAATTTTCCATAGTACTGTACAAGGTGACCTGTACCGTCCTGCTGTGTCCTGTAGTGGAGTGTGTCCTGCTGCAGGTGGAGCTGTGGACGTCCCCGCTGGACTGCGAGCGGTACCTGCTGGACGCCGTGCCCGAGAGGAAGCCGGAGTTTGACTTCCGCGTGCTGGACAACGGCCACCTGTGGGTGCCGGAGTACGAGCACCAGTACGACCTGGACCACTACTGCCTCGAGAACTTCGTGGTGAACGCCAGCGTGAAGGGCTCCCCGCACATCCAGGGCGCCATGGTGTGCGTGCTGCAAACCGAGGTGGAGACGTACGATCCCTCCAAGATCCCCGTCAGGAAATGCTGCATGCCCAACGAGGTGAGTCATGGTGAGAATCAGACAACTTCCACCTCCAGCACTAGGAAGCACTGACTGTCCCTCCCACTCTGTTCAGGGCCACATTGTTCCAAGTGTTTTGCTTCAGAACTGAGTAATCGAATACAGTATAGCTACAGACCATCCGGTAATTAATATTTTAAGATTATAATCCAGTAGAGCGAAATTTCATACTTATCAAAAAATACTTGTTTAATGCTGAGAATGTCATTATTTCCATATCCTTTCTTCATTCCTTCCCTCGTCCATACCATCGCCCTCCTTCGCCAGCATACAGGTGAAGCTATCTACTGTCAAATCATGTCAGTGTTGTGACTGGTCCCCTGAAGGCAGCTTGTGTCCCTCCACAGGTGTACGACACATCCTCCAGCTGCGCCCTTCGTTACAACGTCACCACTGAACCCTGGCTGGTGCCCTTCAAGTCTGTGGACGCGGCTCACAAGCATGTGAAGATGGTGGACATCCGAGAGCCCCCCTTCATGCACACCCACGAACTGGTGCCAAACTTCCAGGTGGGTGAGGGAGACCTGGAGTGTGAGGGGCGCTGGGGACAAACGAAGGATTTTTGGGTCTGATTTTGCTATTTGTTCTGACGTTACGATTTTATCTTGATTTATTCTGTCCTTCATTCGAGGAAAGGGTAGATTTCACTCTCATCTCTTACACCCTCTAATATGTAGCTACAGCTCACCTTACCTGGGAATGTTATTACAAACTGGATATTGTTTCCATTCCTATCGAGTCACATAGACTGGAAGCAGACAACAATTTTCTGATGGTTAATGGAACACCGGTAGCCTCGAGGTCTCTGTGCTTGTAGAGGTCGTATATCATCCTCGACATACACACTGAGCAGTAATACAATGGCACCGGTGCTTGGCTTACCGTCAGACGTGCGTCGGGGACCAGATGGGGTGGCAGGTGGACGCCTTCCACGTGCAGCAGGAGGAGGGCGGCCTGTACGTGCCTTTGCTGGACCGCATCATCCCCGACAACCAGTACTGCATCGAAGACTTCCACACCAACGGCAGCCTCGTGCCCATGGTGAGTGGTTGGCGGGTGGCCGGTAGGCAGGTGAACACAGGGAGATGGAGTGTTTTAGGGTCATTTTGGCGGCAGGTGAATATAGTTAAGTGAACATAGACTGATGAAGGGAATGTTTGGGAGTGAGATATGTTCAGACGAGGAATTACATTGGCATATCAGATGTCTAAATTTGTCCTGAGTATTTCTTCTAACACGAGAGGCCTACTTGTATTACACAGGACAGATAAATTATTCGTACTTTTAAGGATGACGTTGTTCGGCTTTTGCGTCCCGTCTAAAGCGAAAATATGTCTTATCCTGCATTAACCCTCGCCTTCTTTGCCTCCTCCTTCAGGCGTACGTGTGTGTCAGCGTGGAGGAGATGCAGCAGCTACAAAGACTCCAGACGCCAGGCTGCCAATCTGACCCGTGCATCGCCAAGTGCTGCAACCTCGGTGAGATCCTGGACGCAGTCAGCAGCAGATGTGTGCCCGCCGGGAACTACCCCTTCACCCCCTACATCAAGCTGGACAATGGCTCCCTCTTCCAGGTGAGTGTCTGCCGCCGCCACCCATGACACTGCCATTTACGACCCAAGCACGCAACTCATCAAAGAGACGGCATGACTTTCTTCCTCTTCGAATCCTGTCCACGGTCCGAGTGTAGGTTAGGCTTCCTCACTCGGGGCAACGGTTTCCTAGCGGGTGGGCTTTGAGATAGGAGATACCCCCAAAAAGTATCCCCTTTAGCCCATAAACTCCCGTGAAAAGCCCACATGGTATAAAAAAAAAAAAAAAACCTAACTTGATCTCCTTCATTAACTGTTTTGCATTGGATGATATTAGTGGTTTTTTTACTTTATTTTATTTACTTGTTTATCTAACTTTACTTCATTTTATTTACCTTTCGTGTGATATTGAAATATAATTTGTTTGTCTTCCTTCAATTGTTTTCTCTCCAAACTAAGGAGCGTTTTGCTACAAGATGTATCCTAGACAAGACGCTTCATTTTACCAACTCTCTCTCAATCACGGGTCCATGTTCCTCAACGTTCCTACCTCGCCGCGTCTCCTGTGAAGCCAAGCGCCACCCGCAGCGAGCAGCGAGTAGCGGGGCCCGGACAACAGTGGACATAATGATGATGATTTGTCCCTCTGTAATGAGACACTGAGGAGGTTCATTTGTCCTGCACGCTTGATGTAACAGACCTTGGACACCGGCGATGGTTACACGGCTTGCGCTTCTTATATTCCTCTTTCGCTCATCACTCACGCCAGCCAGACAGCAGGTCCTCGAGGGCGCCGCCGCTGAGCCTTTCTGCTGAGTTACTGGAACACTGCTGGGCTCCTTAGCGTTGATGAATAAAAGATTGGTGGTTATTTCATGTTGGGATGGTTGGAATCACAGTACCGTTGGTTTCCTGACCTTGGCGAAGCGTAGGTCAGGCGCGGTGGTCTTGGCGGGGTAACGGAAACCTTGCGTGTGTGGGTGAGAGGGCGCGTGTCAAACTGTCAGTCAGGCTCATGTTTGCAGCGAGTGGCGGTATCCATCACCAGCTCTCATGTCATGGGGATTCTCTCTCTCTCTCTCTCTCTCTCTCTCTCTCTCTCTCTCTCTCTCTCTCTCTCGCCGTCGGAACCCTTCAGAATGTTAAATGCAGGCCTTAAAGAGCTTGCAATTTTCTATCCCATTCATTTACTACTAATCAATGTTGTCCTGTCACTTTGTTCAAGGAAGGGTATAGTGAAAGAGCAGTGATGATGGTGATGGCCGCCGCACTGACCACTGACGTCCCTGCCTCTGCCCCACACAGATACCAGACCCGGACTACCGCATCGGCTTTCCGGAATGCGAGGTGCAGCTCACTTACGACCACGAGCGCGTCGAGCTGTTGTCCCGCGGCGTACTGCGCTACATCACCAACGACACCAGCGAGTGCCAGCCGGAGCGGGCGTACGCCATACCCATGGGCGAGTACTGCATCGACCAGGTGCGTGCCTGTGTGCCTGCCCCGCTCTCCACCTTACTGGATGCACGGAACCTTGGCTTGTGTTCCTAATTAAGTCTTGTGTTCTCTCATTAGGGTGGTTTTCAAAGACGGAAAATTAGAGTTCTCTCTCTCTCTCTCTCTCTCTCTCTCTCTCTCTCTCTCTCTCTCTCTCTCTCTCTCTCTCTCTCTCTCTTGCCATAGTCTGGCCTCCTTGCATAAATAGCAAAGCCAGCATTAGAATAACGTTTTCCGTAGATGTCCACCGTATATACTAACCTTGCATGTATGTATGTACAGCACCTCTCCTCATATGTAGATTCTCACCTTCGTCGCTTGGCCGCCAGGTGTACTACCCGTCCGGCGAGGTGCGGCAGGGCGCTGGCTTCTGTTTCAACAACAAGTGGGAGC
>NC_059271.1:1685000-1697500 GCF_017591435.1 Portunus trituberculatus | reverse complement strand
CTCCTCCAGGTGAGTGAGGCTGCGAGAGCATGCCGCTGCTATTTGTTTGACTTCACTAACTAGCGTATGTGTAGGTGTGTGTGTGTGTGTGTGTGTGTGTGTGTGTGTGTGTGTGTGTGTGTGTGTGTGTGTGTGTGTGTGTGTTGTGTGTGTGTATGTGTGACTGTATGTGTAACCTGATACTTACCACACCTGCCTTCCGTGTCTTTTATCGTCTTACCTGTGACACCTGATGAATTCAAGGTTAAAAGGATACCTAAGATGTCACGATAGTCTTACTGTACACTCACCAACACCACCATCCCTACCACCACCACCACCACCATCACCAGCTTCTTATCTTTCCCTCTCTCACGTTTATTTTTCCTTTCTTCTCTTTTGTTTCTCATCATTTCATCCTTTCCTTCACCAGCAATATCTTCCCTGTCATTCATTCACTTAATCGCTCCTCTTATCTCCCGGACACTTTATAAAACCACCATACCACTGCCAACCACATTCTCAGCCACAACATTCACCTACAACCTCCCACAATCTTCACTTCGCTACATACCCAATTATCACGTCCTCCACATTATATACCCTCTTCAATACTCCACCAGGCGTCTTTCTAATGCCCGTGTTTGTGTGTTCAGGCCCCACGTGCGTCCTGCGAGGCACCACTGATGACGAGACGGCCACGGGCTCTGACATTCCCATCATGGTCACCACACGCAGCAGTCAGGATGCCTAGCCTATGACAACACCTTCATCTGGCCTGCCTTCTTTTCTCGTGGTGTTTTAAAGCTATACTTATTTTTTTTTTTTTCGTACTACTACTGGTACTACTATACTACTGCTGCTGCTGCTCCTACTACCATTACTGCTGCAACTACTACTACTACTTCTACTACTACTACTACTACTACTACTACTACTACTACTACTACTACTACTACTACTACTACTACTACTACATATTTTCATGCATCACACCCTTTTTCTTTATGGTGAATGCATATATTTCTCTCTCTCTCTCTCTCTCTCTCTCTCTCTCTCTCTCTCTCTCTCTCTCTCTCTCTCTTCACAGGAGAAACTGAAGTAAAGGGACTGAACATATCACAGCAATGGTTGGATCTGCAGGTTATTATAGCGCGTTAGTTCAGGCATTAACTGTTGCATGGAGTCTACTCTTTATGTCGCTGTTATGTTGTATGTAGGTGGATCGTTGCTTCATTCGTTGTACCCCATCGTTAGTATCTAGTGGTGGTCCTGAAGTAAGATGATGTACTTCTATAAGGCCTGTACTCTGAAACGCTTTGCTCTCTCACCATCACTGCTTTCCAAAGGCTCCAGTTGAAGATAATCGTGTTTTTAAGGATATTATTAAGTTTCTGGTGATAGACTGGCAATATTTTTAGTTCATGAACCCCTTCAGTATTGAGACGCATTTTTATCATGAGATTTGTGTACGATTAGACTATTTTATTGGCATTAGGAAGGGTCTAAGAAGGTCACAAGGTTAATGGCCACAGTCTTCACTATTCTAATCCTCTACATGAATATCTGAAGCTGTAGAAAATCACCAAATAATAAGCAGAATGTATATGGAAACGCGTCATGGTACTAAAAGGGACAAAAAGAGGAAACTGTCTTGAAAATCGTGCTAGTTGTCTCTGTGGCCTTGGAAAATTGTCGTAGTGAGAGGGCAAGGCGTTTCTCAATTCAGGTGTAAGACTCTCGATTCCAAACGTTCGACATTGGATTAGTTTTGTTAAGGGCGATCTCATCAGGCCACCTTACTCTCTCCTCTGTGTGTGCTTTTGTTTTTGTTTTTTTATCTTTTTTTTTTTGGGCGGCATCCATCACTCATGTGTATTATCATTTTTCTTTTAACTGCATCTATAAACCTTTTCTTTTGGCTCTCCGTTTTACTTCGGCGAACTGATCTCTAGCATCCTTCTCCTCCTCCTCCTCCTCCTCCTGTTGCTGTCTATCTTTTCCCGTGCATTTCTTTGTATTCCTCCTCCTTCTCGTGTCCTCCACTTTTGTCTTATACAACTTATTCTACGCTAAGTTTTCGCCTCCTTTCATAGGTTTCATAGACCCATATTCAGAAATGCTCTGCTCTCTCACCATGCTGTTTTCAAAGGCCACAGAGATGATGAACTGTGTTCTCAAGAGTGTTTTCTTCTGTTCATAGTAAAGAAATGTTGTAAAATTTCTCACTAGAACCGTAAAAAGTATTCTGAAGTCTTGTAATATCATGTAAAGTCTTTTGAAAGTGGCGTAGGTGTGGCCAGAAGTGTTTCAGAATATGGCGAGTTAGTTTAGCAATAAGTCGGTGGAAGAATCAGGCTGTTAACCCCTTCAACACTGGGACACATTTTTTACCTTGAAATTTGTGTACAATTATACCGTTCTTTGGACATTAGGAAAGGTCTATGGAGGTCAGAAGATTAATAGCCAGAGTCTTCACTATTTTAACCCCTTCAGTACTGTGATACATTTTCTACCTTGAAATATGCGTATGATTAGACCATTTTATTGACATTAGGAAGGATCTATGGAGGTCAGAAGATTAATAGCCAGAGTCTTCACTATTTTAACCCCTTCAATACTGGGACACATTTTTTTTTACCTTGAGATTTGTGTACGATTAGACCATTAGACCATTTTATTGACATTGAGAAGGATCTACGGAGGTCAGAAGATTAATGGCCAGAGTCTTCGCTATTTCAGTCCCCACATGAGTTTCTGAAGCTGTAGAAAATCACCAGATAGTAACCAGAATTAATATGGGAATGCGTCATGGTATTGAAGGGGTTAAAAGCTTTCAGGGTGAAGAGATAATGTGTACAGTAATGAATAGATGTAGGGATGTAAGTTAGAGAGATTGAAGTATATAGAGAGTGTTTTAGAGAGGAATGGAGAGTGTACACGTAGTAGCACCAATGGTTTTATTAATGATACCTTTCCTTCATCACTTACCAATGTCACCATCATACTTGAGTGCCTAGATCTGTACTGTCAGGGAGTAGAAATAAATGAATAATGAAAGAAAGATTGATAGATAAATGAAGAGTTGGTACGTGATGACGATAGTGAGAATAATAGGAGAATAAGATGTTTGGGAGGGAAATTCATGTCTTTAGTTACATAAAAAATAAAAAAATAAATGAAAATTGTGGTTATTATTATTTACCTGTTGTTCCACTGAGAATGTGTATGGCAGCCTATACTTATGTGTTAGGCCATAAAAAACAAATAAATAAAACAAGAAATTACCTACAGTATATACAACTTTAAATCAATGTGTGATTTACCTCGGTCACCTGCTGGTCACCCAGCCAGTCTTCCCCATTACGGAGCGAGCTCAGAGCTCATAGACCGATCTTCGGGTAGGACTGAGACCACATAACACTCCACACACCGGGAAAGCGAGGCCACAACCCCTCGAGTTATATCTCGTACCTATTTACTGTTAGGTGAACAGGGGCCACACATTAAGAGGCTTGCCCATTTGTCTCCTCTCGATTGAGTCGAGCGTGCTAACCACTACACTACGCAGTGTGTTTCACTATTTGATCTGCTGCAGTCTCTGACGAGACAGCCAGACGTTACCCTACGGAGCGAACTCAGAGCTCATTATTTCCGATCTTCGGATAGGCCTGAGACCAGGCACACACCACACACCGGGACAACAAGGTCACAACTCCTCGATTTACATCCCGTACTCACTGCTAGGTGAACAGGAGCTACACGCGAAAGGAGACACACCCAAATATCTCCACCCGGCCGGGGAATCGAACCCCGGTCCTCTGGCTTGTGAAGCCAGCGCTCTAACCACTGAGCTACCGAACACATGTAAGTATGTGTGTGTGTGATAAAACAGTTGTCAGTTTACTGCCAGTACTACATTTACTGTGTGCATGTGTCATTCACCTACGGAAAGACCTCAAAGTGACACTGATCTATTTTTGGGTATTACTGAGGCATTATTAACGCGTCACACATCGCGGGACAGCGAGATCACAAGTCACAACGCCTCACCAGTGGATTTTTTGCCCTTCCATCTACTTATAACTTATATTTGCAAAGTGATTTTTCCTTTTCTCCCTTTTAACTAGCATTTATAATCGCGTTTTTAATTGTAACCTTCTTTTCCTCGTCAATTTCAAATCAAATAATAAAAAATAAGGAGAAAATAAGAAAAGAACGAGAAATAATGAAAACAATAGAAAGTGTTTAGGCTCGTCGACCTCCCCTTTCCCCGGCCGTCAGTTTGGCTGTGGGCACTCTTCCACTTACCTCTGCCATCTCTTTCATACTGCCTCACTCACCCATAACTCTCCTCCATCAGTCAAGAAGCACAAGAACGATGCTGTGTCGGAGGCAGAGCAGCTTTGACATCTGCTGCGTTGAGGGAGGTATGTGGAGTTCAACTTGGTGTACCACCGAGGCACCAAGTTTGGATTTGCCACACCGAACGCCAGGATTGAGAGTATCTTGATGTCTCTTGCCCTTCATGCGGTGAGTAGTTGTTACTTTGTGTATTTTCTTAGTTGTGTTGATCTAGTTGCAGCATAGAGGAGGGGGAGCTGTGTTCATGCTGTCCCATCTCTGTTATCCCAAAAATTATCCAACTTCATCTTAATCCCTTCAATACTGAGGTGCATGTTTACCACCAGCTTTGGGTGTGATTGCACCATTTTATTGACATTAAGAAGCGTGTATGGAGGTTACAAGATTAATGTCCAGTCTTCACTATTTTAATCACCCCGCAATATTTGTTCTGAATCTGTGTAAAATCGCCAAATAGTAGGTAAGGAAAATTAACGTGAATATGCGTCAAGGTACGGAAGGGGTTAAAGTTATACATTGTCGCTTTGGTCACTTCTCTATCTAGTGTGTGTGTGTGTGTGTGTGTGTGTGTGTGTGTGTGTGTGTGTGTGTGTGTGTGTGTGTGTGTGTGTGTTTACTCACCTGGTTAGCCACCCTTAGCTCCCAGACCAGAAAAATACAACAAAGAGTAGGATAAAGGTAGCTAGGAAAATGGGTACACAGTCAACTTTAGATGTAGATTACTGGATGATTGTAACAAACTGTGAGTGGACTGGAATGTGTACCCATTGAAACTGTTCAGAAATGCAGGATATATTATTATGCAGCAAACAGCAGCACATGTGTGTATGCATATTACTCCACAAAGTCGTACAGAATGTCGCCTAAATGACTGTGAAGGGCTGATTTGAAGGATGGCAGCGAGTTCAGAGCAACAACATGGTCAGGCAAAGAATTCCATAAACGGACACACCGGAATGAGAAAAATCGAGATCTAAGATCCACTGAACTGTACTGGTGAGCTAATTTAAAACGGTGTCCACGAGTATGTGCTTGTGGTGTTGTGATGAATAAATCTTCGGGAGAGATAGAACACTCAGAGTGGAAGATCTTCCAGTACTTTATTATGTCAGCACGAGTAAGGCGTCCACGTACAGAGTAGAGGTCAAGAGCTAACAAACGCTCTTTGTAGGACAGTCCAGTCATTCCGTCTATGTGTCGAGTCCACGACCTCTGAACACTTTCTAGCATCTTTAGGTCTCCAAGATAACATGTGTTCCATAGGCATGAACAGTATTCTAGTAGTGGTCTTACATGTGTAATAAACAGATTTAGCATAAAATTCTGTGATCTACAAATAGTTGCTTTTAGTAAATTTGCTGCCAGACCTGCAGCCTTGTTAACTGTAGTTTTATGTGCATGTGGAAGCGTAAAGAAGTGTCAACCAGTACACCAAGATCCTTGTGGGCATTAACCTTTTGTATATCTGTACTATTGAGTGAGTAGGTGTTATATGGGCCTATGTCTTGCTCAGGAAAAGTGCCTCTGTTGAATCTCAGTGTGACACACTTATCTATATTTAAAGAAAGCTCCCAGGAGTTTGATATTCTATATATAGAGTTGATATCACGTTGGCAGTTAGATATGTCAACAACTGTGTGGGTGTGCGGTAAGTTACGAATGGGCAGATAAATCTTTAGATCATCAGCAAATATTTTGCAATCACTTTATGTAAGACAGTAAGTGGTTTACATAGATAATAAAAAGTAAAGGACCGAGAACTGAACCCTGGGGTACTCCACTGGGGATTAACCTGTGACTGCTTGGGACGCCTGTAACTGAAACAGACATTGTTCGCTGAGTGAGGAAGTCTTTGATCCACTGTAGGAGGACACCAGAGATGCCAAGACAGGAAAGTTTTTGTAGGAGAATAGTGTGGTTGACAACATCAAATGCTTTAGAAAAATCAAATGTGTGTGATGGGATCAAAACACACACACACACACACACACACACACACACACACACACACACACACACACACACACACACACACACTATAAGTACAAAATATCATTCACAATCAAACTACATAAGTCATTTTTTGTATCTACTTTTCCAGAAATCAAAAAAAGTAAAGAGAAGAAATAAAAAAAGAAGATAAGAAAAGAAAAAGCATCACATTCACTTTCTTAATACTGATATGAATGACAGTTTTCATTAAACTTGCTTTAGATATCTTAATTAAACCTTCCTTTATCAAAACTGCCTTAAAACAAACATGTAGATAGATTTGCTGTTATTGTTATGTTGTGGTCTGTGTATATCAGACATTTGTCACACACTTCTGCCTAACTCTCTTACTCTTTAAGGGAACTGCCAATCAAGTGGGCCTTATGTTTTTAATTCAATTTAATTAATTAGTTAATTAATATTTTTTTGTGACCCTTGGCTGGCTTTTCCTCATGCTTTAAAAAAAAGACCAAGATATGACAGACATTGTTTGAAGTGAAGATTTGAACACACACTCACTTCAATCCAACTAATAAGCAAAGCCTCCCCACACCTTATCTCAACTAACTCTCTTACTCTTTAAGGGAACTGCAAATCAAGTGGGCCTTTTGTTTTTAATTCAATTTAATTAATTAGTTAATTAATATTTTTTTGTGACCCTTGGCTGGCTTTCCCTCATGCTTTAAAAAAAAGACCAAGATATGACAGACATTGTTTGAAGTGAAGATTTGAACACACACTCACTTCAATCCAACTAATAAGCAGAGCCTCCCCACACCTTATCTCAACAGAGGTGGAAGTACATGCACCACCCAGCGCTAGGCACACTGGAGTACAAGATCACAGAGGTGCTTAAGAACCCGAAGGACTGGATGTAGCCAGCAACTGTGATGGGGCCAACCTGCTCACCCTTTCACTGAGACTTACCTCTGACACCACTAAAGCCTGTGCAGTTCTTAGGAGCACCAACTAAGAGTAAGTGAGTTAGTAGAATGTATTTAGTTTGTAGATTAGTGGTGGTGGTGGTGGTCATGTATGAAGGTTAGTTAATCTTGGTTGGTGATTAGAGGGAGAAAATTTAGTGACTGTTTGTTGATTGAAGGGAGGAAATATAGCTAGTGAGTTTGTGATTGCAGGGAAAATAAATTGTCTAAGTTGGTGATTGAAGGGAGGAATCTGTGTGTTACTGTTTTCTTTGTGGGGGCATGTCTGTCAGAGGAGGAAGAGATGAGTGGCTGACTTGTATTTATTTGTTAGGTGTTGATGAGTGCAGTTTGTGTGTGTTTTGTGAGTGGTGGTGGTGTTTGTCTGTGTAAGGAGGGCTGAGTGGCTGAGTTACTCGTGTTCCCTGGTTGTTGGTGAGTACAGTGAGGGTTTGTGTTCTCCCTGCAGGATGTGCTGTACCGGTGGCGTGGCGTTGAGGGAAGCGCCTCTCTGTATCCCTGCCCACCACTTTACTTGAGTAAACACATGAAGATGTTCCAGAGTTTCAAGAAGGGAGTGGCACACACACACACACACACACTTTACTGCACTCCGAGTAAGGTAAACAAGTTGTCAAGTAGTAATTATTTTCACATTGTAGCCAGTTTTCCTCACCTCCCAACTGCTAATTCTGCACAAGGACCTTATCTGTCTTTGTATGAAGTACGCTTTGCATATTTGAGGGGGTTTCACTCACACAATATTGTTAGATAGGATGGATTCAAAAGCTTTTGGTCAACTCTTCTCCTCTGACTGACTGTCTTCAGCCTCTTTCTCACTGCCAAAATGTTGCATCTCTTTCTATCTTATTGCTATTTTCATGCTAACTGCTCTACTGATCTTGTTAACTGTATGCCTCCCCTGCTCCTGTGGTCTCATTGCACAAGGCTTTCTTCTTCCTCTTGTCCCTATTCTGTCCAACCCTCTAATACAAGAGTTAACCAGTATTCTCAATCATTCATACCTTTCTCTGGTAAACTCTGGAACTCCCTACATTCTTCTGTATTTCCATCTTCCTATGACTTGACATCTTTTAAGAGGGAGGTTTTAAGGTATTTGTCTCTGTCTTGGCTAATTCTGTACCAATCTTTTGGTGAACTTGCAATTCAAGTGAGCCTTTTTTTTTTAAACTTCTGTTGCCCTTGGCTGGTTTCCCTCTTGCATAAAAAAAGAAAATAGTGTGGCTTGTCTTGGCTAGGTTTTTGATATACCTTCCTGTACCACAAATGTGATTACAAGTGAGCAGTTTTCACAATTTAAGATTGATGAGATGAGATGAAGGTAAATGATCACTAAACATGAACTTTTCTTGACTCCTTTCTTTTGTTGCAGACTTTGGAGGTTCAGCGGCACACTGCAAGACCGAGAGGGCAAGGATGGAGGATGTTGCAACATTCACAGCATCATTCGTTCATGCTTTCTTGTTTTGTGGAAAGTAGTGCACACAGTTTTGACGGAAGGATTGTCAACACTCATATTGATAGATTGTGACATTGTGTTGACCTTTGTGCATCAAATCACTTCATTACATGTAAGTTGTACATTTAGCTACAAGGAGTAATGGTTTTTGAGATTTGTGATGTATAAAAAGTGACTTATAAGAGATCCTGCATTATGAAGATTTGTTTAAGGGTGTTTGTTTATTAGCATGATCTAGATGTGTCAGTCTTAACAGTCCAGAATGTACAGACCATTGCTCTTCCTGCAGATGGAATTTCAGTCAACACTGCAATGTGTGTGTGTGTGTGTGTGTGTGTGGGCAGCTTTGTGGGCAGTCATTCCTTGATGTCAGTGTCTTTCATTTAGGAGAAAAATGTGTATAATTAGGTTTATATACATTTTTGAGTGAGAATGTATAGACTGATGAAATATTAAGTTTCTCAACTTTTTAGAGCTTTGGTGTTCTGTGTGAGATTTCAGGGGCCGCATTCATCATGGTGGGAGCTTGGCTGTATATACCATAGCATGATCCCCAACAGTTTTTGATATTAATTAATGATAAATATCTGTAGTGATGACTAAATTGTGTCTTTCTTTGATGCAGTAACTTACCATTATAGACAGCTGCCAAGACGAGCACCATCAGTTGTCCCAAAACTTAAACAAACCTTGCTCTGTGTGGCCTGCATGTGCCATGTGCCATTTGTCATGTCATGTCATGTTATGTTAGTCTAACTTTTCCCAAAGTAGTAATATAATGTCAGAATAATTTAAATTGTAGAAAATTAAGTCGAGGAGCTATTTCTTTGTATACATATATAAAGTTGACAAGTAATGAGGCTAAAGACCAACAGTGGAGTGGCAGTCAGGCATTCAGTGAGACATGAGGCTGACTGTGTAGAATGCGGCCCCAGAATGACGGTCTGTGTTTTGTGACAATATAGTGTTGCAAGGGACAACATGCTGTTTGAGAGCAGTGCCATTGTGAAATGCTTAAAAAATCATTTTACATAGTTGATATTTCCTCCTAGACTTGCAATGAAAATACTCTCAAAATACTACTTATGTTCTTATATTATTTTTTTTTTTGTTATTTTACCTGTTCATACAGAGACTCCTGCCATGTATGTGCAGGCCTCATGGTCCCTCTTGCAACTTTCCTCATTTTTGTTTCTCTAATACTTTGTAAGGTGAAAATATTCCCAGAGTAAAAAATATAAAATTGTCACAAGTTGGAAATTGCATAAATTATTCTAAGTTTCAATGTAAAAAAATGTATAAATTCTCCACTAAAGATTATTGTAAGTTGCAAATTTTTGTTGAGAATTGTAAAAATGTTCTCAAATTTACTATTGTACTGTAAAAATTTTTGAACTAAAGATTATTGTAAGTTGCAAATTTTTGTTGAGAATTGTAAAAATTTTCTCAAATTTACTATTGTACTGTAAAAATTTTTGAACTAAAGAATATTGTAAGTTGCAAATTTTTGTTGAGAATTGTAAAAATTCTCAAATTTACTATTGTATTGTAAAAATTTTTTTGAAGTTGAAAATTTTGGTAGAGTTTTCAGACGTGTCACATTTCTGGTTGAAATTTGTAAAATTTTCTCAAATTTACTATTGTACTGTAAAAATTTTTGCTCAAATTTACTATTGTACTGTAAAAATTTTTGAAGTTGAAAATTTTGGTAGAGTTTTCAGACGTGTCACATTTCTGGTTGAAATTTGTAAAATTTTCTGGTTGAAATTTGTAAAATTTTCTAAGTTGAAAATTTTGGTAGACTTTTTAGAAATTTATGTAAAAATGTGTTGATTGAATAAAAGTGAAGGAAGGGAGAGACTTCATTGTATTTTTAATCCAAATATACATCTGCTCTTTCTCCGGAGACTCTTCGGAGTATTTATGACTTAGCACAGTTTTTGAGGCAGTTTTTCAGGGGTTTTTCGGCATTTTTTTGCCATTTTTGGTGCTTTTCAGCAGTTTTGCAGCTATTTTTCTGCTTTTTTTAGGCATAATGCAGCTTTTTTATGATGGATGCATTTTACTGTAATTTCAGCTGGGAATTTGGGCCAATTAAGTATCCTCAGACTTTCAATTTCTAGTTTGTGGGATGACTTACAGCTTCAGGGAAAGGACTAGACAATTTGAAAACCTGGAAGGTCTATTTGTTACACACATTGTGGGGCTTTCTTTATTATATATATATATATATATATATATATATATATAGGGTTAGGAGAGATAGGTTAGACTAGAATTTTGAGGCGAGGTTAGGTTAAACTTCGTATTGAGGCTAGGTCAAGCTTCTGAGTAGGTGAGGTTAGGCATTTCATAAGTATTCCTTAAAAAAAAACAGGAATTATCATAATCACCAATATGAATTGATTAATCATATTTATTATGAAGTAGTAACACCAGTTGTGTGGGTCCATTACAGAACATAGAAGAAATAATAACATTACACTTGTGTGCGCATACATTCACATCAGATGGAAGGAATAATAACATCACAAGAGTGACTAGCAACATATATTAGGTTAGGTTACATGAAGCAAGGCAGTGCATCCTCCCTCCCTGGATGACGCTGCGTGTTAAGCGAGACTGTCCTCCCTTCCTGGATGGCACTAGGTGTTGTCACGTCGGAGCTGGTGCGAGGCAGGGTCCTCCCTCCCTGGATGACGCCCCGTGTTATCAGGGAAGGGACAGCGTGTCCTCCCTCCCTGGATGACGCTGCGTGTTGTCAGGTCAGCTGGTGCGAGGCAACGTGCCTTCCCTCCCTGGATGACGCTGCGTGTTGGGTCAGAGCTGGTGAGAGGCAGTGTCCTCCCTTCCTGGATGAGGCCCCGTGTTGAGTCAGCTGGTGCGAGGCATTGTCCTCCCTCCCTGGAGGACTTCGTGTTGTCAGGTCAGAGCTGGTGCGAGGCAGTGTGTCCTCCCTCCCTGGAGGACTCCGTGTTGTCAGGTCAGAGCTGGTGCGAGGCAGTGTGTCCTCCCTCCCTGGATGGCGATGCGTTAGGTCAAAGCTGGTGCGAGTTAGGCTCCAATTCCTCCACGGAAGGTGCAGCGAGACCGTTTTGCCTCTTCCGGTGCAAAATGGGTCCGTTTTCTGCCGCAGGTTGTCAGGACACGCTGCTTTGGTTCTCCCTTCAGTAGTGGCAGGACCTGTAACAAACAACATTTTTTGTTTACACTTTAATCATGAACAACCTTGTCCTCATCTGCAAGACAGGCATGGTGTGGTGTGGTTCCTCTTAAATGTTTAGTGCATTCCATTTTACCTACCACTACGGAACAATTTTTAATAGTTATCTCCAAACCTGACTTCATTTAAAAAAAAAAAAAAAAAAAAAAAAAAACCGTATTCCTCATTCTCCTCTAATCACGAAACTTAGAGTTTTGCTTCTATCACCCTCATGTAACCTTTAACACCGTTATATTACCTCGTTATGTTACCTTTAACACCAAGACCGAACAATTCCTGATATCCTATACACTCCTACCTACCTGAGCCGGATAACACGCCTCCGCTGGCTGCGTACTCTTGAGGACGACGACCTGGAGTTGGACTCCATTACATGACTGGGTGGAAGGCAGGACCCGACCTTCTCCCTTGTCGTATACACTGCTGCAAGAATAAAATTACCAATCATAAATCAAGAAACATCCCTCACCTCCGGTGTCAAGTCCTTCATGCCAAATCTAAGAGCTTTTCTATGATATAGGGAAAAATGCACACTATA
>NC_059271.1:1660000-1680000 GCF_017591435.1 Portunus trituberculatus | reverse complement strand
AAATGTTGTTTTGTCAACATAAATGTATATATGAGAGAGTAACACCATCTTTGGAGGTAGTTTTACTAACAATTCCTGTTAAGTTTCTTGGATCCTGGCCCAGTGCAGTTCTCAACAGAAGCAACGTAGCTGCACGTGACGTCATCAAGTTAAGTTAGCCCGCCTTGAATTAAATAAGTTACGTTATTCAAGCTTGCGTTAATCGAGAGGGGACTGCATTATGTGTGGAGAGAGAGAGAGAGAGAGAGAGAGAGAGAGAGAGAGAGAGAGAGAGAGAGAGAGAGAGAGAGAGAGAGAGAGAGAGAGAGAGAGAGAGAGAGAGAGAGAGAGAGAGAGAGAGAGAGAGAGAGAGAGAGAGAGAGAGAGAGAGAGAGAGAGAGAGAGAGAGAGAGAGAGAGAGAGAGAGAGAGAGAGAGAGAGAGAGAGAGAGAGAGAGAGAGAGAGAGAGAGAGAGAGAGAGAGAGAGAGAGAGAGAGAGAGAGAGAGAGAGAGAGAGAGAGAGAGAGAGAGAGAGAGAGAGAGAGAGAGAGAGAGAGAGAGAGAGAGAGAGAGAGAGAGAGAGAGAGAGAGAGAGAGAGAGAGAGAGAGAGAGAGAGAGAGAGAGAGAGAGAGAGAGAGAGAGAGAGAGAGAGAGAGAGAGAGAGAGAGAGAGAGAGAGAGAGAGAGAGAGAGAGAGAGAGAGAGAGAGAGAGAGAGAGAGAGAGAGAGAGAGAGAGAGAGAGAGAGAGAGAGAGAGAGAGAGAGAGAGAGAGAGAGAGAGAGATGCAGACACACTCATAAATTGTCTGTCATAATAATAACAACAACAACTTAGTTGTAGTTAGTAAGAGTTAATTAACATTTGTACAGTATTCAAGGAGCTTTTTTTTTTTTATAGAATTTGCATAATAATAATAACAATAATAATGCAAATCTGTAATATATAAAATATAAAGGTACAATTAATTATTTGTCTGTTTTTTTCTCCTGAATTAATAATACATTATTTAAACAATGCTATCAAAACCCAGCATTTTTATCTCCGAATGTTTGCCTTCTTTCCTTCATATCTTCCTCCACAAGTTACCTCCGCACTCATACACCTAAACAGACCTTCCTCCATGTTTCCTCCACCTTCCCTCCAAGTCTGACTATCCTACCACATTTCTATCACAGTCAAAATAGTGCTTTAAGATATCTAAAGTGAGAATATTTTACAAAATTATAATTTAACTGTCAAAGGAAGATAGGATAGTCACAATTGGAGGGAAGTCTACAGCGGAGAAGTGTGGAGGTAACTTGTGGAGGGAGATATGGAGGAAAGAAGTTAGGTGGGTGGAGGGAAAAGTGTCTGGTTTTTGTGCGAGACAATCTCGGAAAAAAACACTATTTCAACGATGATAGAAGTGTGGTAGGATAGTCAGACTTGGAGGGAAGGTGGAGGAAAGTCTGTATAGGTGGAGAAGTTTAGAGGTAACTTGGGGAGGGAGATATAGAAGAAAGATTACAAACTTCTAGAGAGAAAAATGAGAAAGAGAAAATGTCTCGTTTTGGTGTGCGACTGTCTTAGAAAACTACTATTTCTACTGACAGAAGGGAAGTAGGATAGTCAGAAATGGAGTGAAGATGGAAGAAGTGTGGAGGTAACTTATAGAAGAAAGAATAGATGGCACTGGAGGAAAAGTTCTTGTCTTTGAAGTAAGACCATCATACAAACCGACTATTTTAACTATCAAGGAAACAAGATATGCGAGCCAAATTTGTGACACATTACATGTTAGAGAGAGAGAGAGAGCCCTACTAATATTTCTTATTTTTCTTCTCCTCCACTTCCTTCATCTCTTCCTCTTCTTCTTCTCTTCCTCTTCCTTCCTCTCTTCCTCCTATTCTTCTCTTCCTCTTCTTTCCTCTCATTATCATCATCTGAAATAAGAATATATTTTAAACAACAATAATAATAACAACAACAAGACACACACACACACACACACACACACACACACACACACACACACACACACACACACACACACAACGATAGTATATCACTTTAAAGCTCAAAAAATGCGTAAAAAAAACCAGCATTCACTCGGAAGGAATGGTGATTGAGTGTGAAGCCAAGGACAGCACCACAGCAGGAGTGAGAGCAGCCAGCTTCAATAAAATACAATGTATGATATTACTACACAAAAAGGTAAGCAGTCTTGCTGATAGGGACTGGTAAAGCGATAGTTGGGTTCTGCTTACCGAGGAGGAGAGAGAGAGAAAAAAAAAAAAAAAAAAAAAAAAACCAGCTTCTGGCGGAAATGAGCACACTTTCCTGACTGTTCCTCTCCTTTCTCCTCTCTCTAGTGTGACGTTAACTCTCCTTACCCCGCCCCCTCTTCTGTGCAGCTCGCAAGAGAAGGCGGCAAGATGCTCAGTTAATAATCACTTATCTGTGTGTCTGTTGTTGCGGTCTGAACGGGGGTACACATAACCATCGCCTTATTTAACACAGTAATGGCTATTTATCTACTTTGGTGGTTCATTCTGTGTTTGCTTCACTCTCTGGGTCTGGAAACACAGGGGCATGCAGGAAAACATTGGTGGACTGACTTGGGGGGAAGGCACAGCTGACGTGCCTCTGTGGCTCAATATTTACGTACGTAATTCATTTTAAAAATCGCCACAAGAAAAAAAGCTCCCAGACTGGTATGCACTACACTTTTAAAAGCGACAAATAATTTAACTAATAACCAAAATATAATATCCTTACCGGGTGGTTTGTTTACATACGGCGGTCCAACGAAAGGTCCGTCACTGAAATCAACGGCTCCAAAACACATCAAAATGTCGAGATGGAAACCACAGTCAAACTGTATCATATTACATTTTCTGAATACGAAAAATTTTCGCTTTCCAGCCAAATAAAGAAAACACAGATTCGTTGTCGTATAAAGATTTTTGTTTTCTATTTTGTTACCGTAAAAAATTTGAAATTTGAAAATACGAATAGATAGACTAATCTTTATGGAATATTATTACTTGGGTCATGTTTTCCATATCTTTTAAGTGCTATATCAGGCACCAAAACAATCCTAGCGTGCTAATTAAAAAAAAGTTATATTTTATGCAATGACTTTAATGTTATTTTTTCGCTAAATTAAAACACAGCTAGACTCGATTCTATTGTGGCTTGAAACTTGCCTTACTTTGCTAATAACAAATCAGATAGCGGAACAATGTCAACTCCATTAACAAAAAAGAAATATTTTAACTCTTACACCGATACCTTTTTTTTCACGTTTAGTGAGTGACTCCAGCTCCCCGCCCTCACTCCCACGCTCACCTCTCCCTTCTCCCTCTTCCTCCTCCACCTGCTCTTACACTCAGAGTCCAGAAAACACCTAGAAACACATGCAAAACACGAGAAAAATTACAAAATACGTTTAAAGAATGGTTTCCGTAGTAGCTGGAGGCAGCGGGGTCGAGCGGGGCGGGGCGGGAGCGGGAGCAGGACTGGGCGGGGCGGGAACCAGGCAGGAGTGGAGCGGTGATTGGTGGAGAGGGGTGGTGGTGGTGGTGTGGTGTGATGGTGTGGTGTGGTGGTGTGTGGTGATGTGATGTTGTGTGATGTTATAATGTGTGGTGGTAGTAGTGATGTGATGTGTGGTGGCGGTAGTGATGATGATGTAGTGTGGTGTGGTATGGTGTGGTGTGATTGTGATTGTGGTGTGGTGTGGTGTACCACTTCCCCCTAACCACACCCTAACCACCACCACACACCCCGTATCACCACACATCGCAACACAACTACACACCACACCACACCGCCACACACCATGCCATACCACGCAACACCATCCCATCCCCCAGTCACGGTGAGAGACCATGAGCCACACCGCCTACTTCTACCCTGTCCAGCCACTTAACCAAGGCAATCCAGCAGGTCTTATTTAGGGCAATACTGAGTGGTTTGCAGGGGTGTCCATGTAATTTGAAGGCTTGTTGTGTACGAGAAGATGGAAGAGAAAGGGAGAGGAGTGTGAGAGAGAGAAGAGGAGAGGAGATGGAACCCTAGTGAAAAGGTGTAAATAAAACTTCTTCGGGTCTATAGCAGGACTTGTTTTCACTTATTAGTGGAGCTAGCACTGTTTTGGTATCTAGTTCATTAACAGGGATGTAAAGAAAGTTTTAATCCGCAATAAGAACTTGTTTAGCTGGTTTTTTTTTCGTTAATGTAACACTTACTCATGTAACTAATTATAACTTTTTTTTTAACTAGCACGCCTACGATTGCTTTGGTGTTTGATAAAGGACTTACAATATATGGGAAACATGACCCAAGTAATAATATTCAATAATATCTAGTCTAACAGTGCGCATTTTCGTATTTAATTTTGTTTGTCACCCAAATATAAAACTATTTTTTTTAGATGGCAAGAAAATGGCATTTTCTTTATATGACTGCAGAGTAAATCTTTTTGCTATTCAGAATCTGTAATATAATGAAAACTGGGTCTATTTTTCATCTCGATATTTTGGCAGTTTTGTTGCACCATTGGTGAGAAACAAACACTTTATCACGGATCTCGCTCTGCTATTAGTAGACCCAGTAATGTTTTTATATTGTGGATGTTTATTACAGTAATTATCACATACAAAAATGAAATGCATTGTAGTCTGGGTGGCTTTCTTCTTTTTCCGATTTTCAAAATTATTTAAGTTACGTAAATACGTAAAATAAGGCCACAGATACACACCAAGCCTGCTACTTTCCTCTCGCTCTGCACATGGATATTGAGCTGAACTCCCTTGCGTTTTCAGACTCAGAGTGCAGAAAAGCCTGAATTAACCACAGAAAGATAGAGATTATACCCCAAATGCCTTAAATGTGTAACAGAGTCTTAAACAAAGTGAGAGTTTAAGCAGCCCCGTTCACAGCGCCCACCACAATGCCATCAGACCCAGACACAAACCTTATTGACCTCAATTTCCACCACTGTTGGGCATTTCCAAGTAGTTTCCCGAATTAAATGAGCAAGTTGTAGTAGTAGGAGGAAGAAAAGAGGAATGGAAGTGTGTAAGTGTGTAAGGGAGATTAATAGTAGTGATAGCAATATTAGTAGTAATAGTAGTTGTAGTTATTGTTGTTGCAAAAATATTATAAGCATTATTAAGAGTTGTTGATGATGATGAGTGTGTGTGTGTGTGTGTGTGTGTGTGTGTGTTTCACTGTTTGATCTGCTGCAGTCTCTGACGAGACAGCCAGACGTTACCCTACGGAACGAGCTCAGAGCTCATTATTTCCGATCTTCGGATAGGCCTGAGACCAGGCACACACCACACACCGGGACAACAAGGTCACAACTCTTCGATTTACATCCCGTACCTACTCACTGCTAGGTGAACAGGGGCTACACGTGAAAGGACACACACCCAAATATCTCCACCCGGCCGGGGAATCGAACTCCGGTCCTCTGGCTTGTGTGTGTGTGTGTGTGTGTGTGTGTGTGTGTGTGTGTGTGTGTGTGTTGCAATGCTTCCTTGTGTCCATTGAAGGTGGTACGGTGTTGAATGGAATGGGAGGTGAGGTTGAAATGGCTGTTTATTGAGGGATAAGTGTGAGGGGAATAGATTAAGGTGTAAGTTGTAATGACAGGAGGCGATGAGAAAGAGGCGTGTAAAGGAAATAAAAAAAAAAACGCAATAGGAGGGAAACATGAAAGCAAGAATAAAGAGAGGAATAATAGAAAGATGTGGAAGCAAGGAGACTAGAGAAATAGCGGGAGGTGAGGAGGAGTGAAGAATGAAAAGGGAAAGAATGCAAGGGCATGATAATCAAGGAAATAGGAAGGAAAATAAAGAAAACAAGAAATATAAAAAAGATAAAGAGAATACAAATAAGAAAATAAAGAGAAAATATAAGTGACAGGAAAGAATAGGAAAAAAAATCAGAAAAACAGGAATAAAAACGCGAAAAACAGAAATATAATGAAGGAAACAAGATTAGGAAAGAATGAAGGAAACAAAACAAAAAGAAATACAAATGGAATAAAAACAATTAAACAAACGCCAATCCACACACCTTCTGCTGGCTAAGTCGGGTCAAGGCAGGGTCAAGGGCGAGTGTGGCTGACCTGACCAGGGCTGGGACGTGCTGCTGCCTCTCCTCGGGTCCCAGGTCCCAGTGACTGTCATTGTAGGGGTCACACTTTGGGTCACACCTAGGGTCTCACACTGGGGTTAAATGGAGTCCCACTAGGGGTCTCACTTGAGGTTCTTCTCTATAGTGACCTTTTATCAGACCTTCCACCTTCTGCCCCTCCAGCAGTTTGCATACCTGTAGAGGGAAGGAGAGGGAGATAGTGAGGTAATGGTGATGAGAGGTGATAAATGATGGTGAAGGGCCAGTAAGAAGTGATGGTGAGCTGGTGAAAGGTGAGGAATAGTGAGAATCGATGAATAGTGAGTGACGGTGAAATAATGTGAGTGAGCGATATATTGTCCCAGCAGTGATGTGATGGTGAGATGATAGTGAAGTGATAAAGAACAACAAATGATAGTGAGGTGACAGTGAAATGGAGAGATATTGAACCCAATCACCTCTAAGGGCAGGAAGATAAGCCGATGCTTGGGCGCCACATGGAGAGTTGAGGCGAGGATAGTGGAGAGGCAGTGTTGTTCCCCCGTGCAGCGCGTGGTGGAGACAGAGTGATGGTTGTGGATAAGGTCCGTTCTAGTGACTTTGGTTGTGGAGGTAGTAGATGAGGGTGGTGTGCATCCTTGGCCGCCGCACCTTTCTGTGTGTCACCCTAACCTGTGTGGCTGACGGGGAAGTGTTGGGATTGAGGAGACAGAGAGAGACAAGCAGGAGGAAAGAATAAGTGATAAGAATGGAAGGAAATAGAAACAAGAAGAAAGGAGGGCACCGCGAAGGAAAGAGAAGGAAAACAAGTCATATAATCACAAAAATTGTATAATGATACATTCAATAGTCTGTTTATGGATGTGTTTCCCTAATAGTGACGTAGAACGGCTAAACATAACTAGAACCTTGAAAATAGCCTTACAAATCTAATAAACTTTCACTACAGCCTTCTAAACCCGCGTCACTTTCACTAGAGCTTGCTGAACAGCCACTAGGCTTGCTTATGTACCACCCCCTTGTTAAACTGTCAATTAAAACACGGACACACCCTTATAATTCCAATAACTTTAACGAGAACTTGTTAAACTATTGCTAGGTTTGTCAAACTATCACTAGAATCATAAAAGCACCCTGAAGAACTCCAATAACTACCAATAGACCTTGTTAACTCATCACTGATTCTATCAAAGTCATTTCCCTCGTTAACAACACTTGCCTAGCTAAACCCTTAAAATTCCCTGAAAACACCCTTGAACATCCTAATAACTCCCAGTAGACAATGTTTTAATAGTAGTGGAGATTACATACTTGAAATATAATAAGTAAATCTCAGAATATACACCAAACAGTATGGCGAACACACACACACACACCTTCCTCACTTCTCTCTCCTCCCTTCGTTTTCAATACATACCAGTCCTACATGTGTGTATGACAGTCCCTCCACTGTTACGTCCACCTCTCCAGCCTCTATCTTTCCTCCACTAGCAGCTATAACGAAGACAAAGATGGTTTGCCTCCTCGCAGCTCGGGGAGGGAAGCGAAAGTGACTCAAATGAAGTGGAAAACAAAGCGCGGAGTGAAGCAGAGAGAGAAACCGCTTCACTCGCTCACCCTACTACTGTTTTCAAATACCACAGAAATTAACAAACGCGTTCTCAAGAGGATTTCTCGTGTTATTAACGTAGAAATGGTGTTAATCTTTCTCTATAGGCATAAAGGGAAGCTGAAAAGGCTGTGTAACTTTGACTAGAGCCTTTTGAATGTAGTGAAGGTTCAAAGCAAAGGTGTTTGAGAAAAGGGTTTACACGTAGCAGGTCAGACGCAAAGGTAAGTGAAGTGGATAAGTAACTATAAAGTGAATACGTATAGCGCTAAATAAGTAATGTAGGTAGATAGATAGATATGTAGATAGATAAATGAGTAGATAGATAGAGGAAAGAAGATGTAACTTAAATATTTTTCTTCTTTTTAATGACATCAGTGATAAAATATGAAATGAATAAATAAATGAAAATTTATAGAAAGAAAGGAAAAATGCAAATACAGATAAACAGAAAAGAATGATACTACTCCTTCTCCTACTACTACTACTACTACTACTACAGCTACTTCTCATCCCTACTCCTACTCCTCCTTCTCCTCCTCCTCCTACTACTACTACTACTACTACTACTACTACTACTACTACTACTACTACTACTACTACTACTACAGCTACTATCACTACCACTCCACCATTAGCACAACGGAACACCTTCCATAAAAACACAAACATATATTATTCAAGACACACACACACAAACACACTCACATATGTAGAGGACAGGTAGTTTTTAGACAATACAAGCTTAGATGGAGCCTGGAGGAATAGGGAGTGGGTATGAGAATAAACAATGTATAAACAAAAAGGGAGGTGGGGATGGAGAGGCGGACATGAAAAGTAGTTGAAAACGGTCATCCTATACAGGAGTTCAAGCCAATGATATTCACTTTGAAATCCCTTCAGTTGACATGTTACTCTAAGTGAAAGTAAGGGTAAGAAAGCAGCTTCATGTAAGGAGCCTTCTGTAACCTACCTACATACTATTGTATGTACATACAGCAGTTTCATAGAAGATCAACAACAACAACAACAATAACAACGCTCCGTCCTTGCCTCATAGAAGAAGATCAACAACAACAACAAACAAGTGACTTTCATGAAACGAAAAAGAAGAAAAGAACTCGAAAATTAAGGAAAAAAAGGACAAATAAGAAGAAATGGCAAGAGCCGTTGAAAAGAGGCAATAGTTCCGACCAGCAGCAGGCACTGGACAGGCCTGGTCACCCCATTATAGGCAGGATATCAACATGTTAGAAGCAGTTCAGAGAAGAGCAACTAGGATGATACCAGCATTAAAGCGCCTGGAGTATAGAGATAGATTAAAGGAATTAAACATGTTTTCATTTGAGAGGAGATGTATAAGAGGGGATATGATAGAGTTATTTAAAATGTTCTCAGATACAAACTACATAGATGTGAGATCTTTCTTTACCTTAGAGGAGGGAAGTAGGACTAGAAATCATGGCAGGAAGATTAGAAAGCAAGGCTGCAGGTTAGATATAAGAAAATATTTCTTTAGTCATAGGGTGGTAGACTTCTGGAATGCATTGCCAGAGAGGGTTGTAAATAGCACTAGTTTGACAATGTTTAAAAACAGATTAGATAAGCACTTAAATTTATTAGATTTATAATTATGTATAGCGCTGCATGATAGTTTTTATAAGAAATTTACTATAGTTAAACAAGACATGATCCCCATGTATGGGGATCAAGTAGAGTAGGACTTAGCCCTGTTAATTCGCCAAATGCAGGACTTAGCCCTGTTAATGGGCCAAATATTTAGAATTAGTATATAATGTATTGTGTACTTGTAAAAGTATCTTTAAGTACTGATGACGAGGTCGCTGTGCGACTGATACAGGATAACCTAGATGGGCCCTGGTGGCCCTTTGTTATCCTATTATTTATGTTATGTTATATATTATGTTATGTTATCACCAGAAAGATGGTTAAAGGATGAATACTGAAAAGAATAAACACTTCAGATAGTAATGAATGTTTACTTGATGTCATTTTAGCATAACATTTGTGGCCAAGCTGGTGACACAGATGCATGTTTTTCCTCATACAGGCAGCTGAGGATGTGGAGGCAGCAGTAAAACATTTATCAGAGACGGGTAAAATTCCCAGTTTCCTCTTGGAAGCTTCAATATTTAAAGAAACTTACTTCAGGACCTCATTCCTCCCTGCTTTACTAGCCCCAAGGTAACTCTACTTCTGTATTTGTATATTGTGTCAAAACTCTTGATACTGAAACAAAAGCAGTCATTGAATTTTGTCTTATAATTTTTTTTTTTCCAGACATCTCCCGGAGGTTCCAGATGCCCGAGACAAGCTGATTCAACTCTTGCACACTCGAGGGAAGATTTCCTCCACAATGCTCAAGGAATACACTGAGGCATGTGAGAAAGAAGCTTCAGATCTCCTCCGGGGTGAGAGTGCTTTTAGGATGGTGGAAAGAGTTGAGAGTACAGACACATATTGTAGACACATACTTGAATTTATTGTGTTGAGATTATGCTTGTGTTGCAGTTGCTTTTTTTGTTTAGGATATAAACAGGGTTAGAATGTGTCATGTTATGCATTTCACTTTGATCATAAAAATAATATAACCATCTATGTTATATTCTGTTAAATGTCTGATATTTAGAGGTCTTCAGATTTTGCATGATTTCATGTTTTATGTAGATTGCCTTCAAAATTGATTTCAACAGATATTTTCTTCTCTCTCTTTGATTTGCAGGAGTGTTTGTGGATGAGGAAGAAGATATAGTGATGGAGGAGCCAATTGCTGAGTTGGCTCAGATCCTAGAAAGCTTAGTCACTGCACACTTCAATCACTGTGCAAGTGACAGCAACAAGGCTGCCTCTGAGATCCTGCCATTGCTCTCCAAAGTGTCGTGTAAGATAGAGGAGATGATGAAGGGCCTGGATGCCAAGTTCCAGGGCACCAGCCACATTGTCTTGGATACACGGATGTATGACGAGAATCTGCTTGCTTTTCAGGTATGACAGTTTTCTTTGTTGAATTTGATGAAAGAATGGTATACTGAACATGCTTTGAGTGAAGTACATAGTCAGCCAAGGTGAGAGATTGAAAGTTATTGGCTTTAGTTGTGGGTATTGAGATGGCTCAGCTGACCAATTTACAGAATAGTGGTTGGTATTATAATCACTGTGGCATAGATCTCTTATTTAAACTTCAGTCACAATCAAATAAGTTTTTTCCTCCAACTGTTCTCCTGTGAGGCTGTTTGGTGCTTTTGTGTAGCAGTCTATCGTGGCCAGTGTGCTTTGAATGTGGCATTCTCTGTTAAGCTTGATGTATGAATTATTGTCACTGATTTCTTTGTGTTTATTACATTACACTTATGCTTTTTTACAGGTTGTGGAACATTTCTTTGTTACATTAGAAAGGTTGCTACACCCTCCAGACACAGAGGAAGGTCACAGTAAAGGAGAAGTGAGGCCTGAATGGTTCTCACAGCTCCTCTCTCTCCTCTCATCAAGTGTGACCGTACAGCGTTCCCTCTCTGTCTTGCTGCACCGCCATCTCTCTCTCCAGGATATCACAAAAGGACAGGTTTGTAGTATTGACTGATGACCTATTTTAGAAACCAGTTACATATTCTCAAGATGATGATTTGATGCTTGCTTGACATTGTGTTGCAGAATCTTAATAGAATTAGTGTTCGCAACTTGGATAAAAGTACTTTGTCGTAATGGACTATCATTGCTGCTCACAAACTTGCTGAACTGCATTAGGCTGAGATGCTTGTGTTTGTTTTTCTGTTTATGTATCTAGCTCTCTCACATTGCTGCTCCTGAGAGTATGTATCCTTTCAAGGACAGCTGCTGCACAACAGCTGCCATCCCTCCATATCCAAATGCTTCTCTTCTTTCTAGTGCTTGATATTTCTGCTGTTTCTTCAATAATAGAAAATATAAGTTTCATTTCCCTTATATTACAGAGGTTTTACTACTTTCAGATTAAGAGGCTTACTATCGTCATATATTGTCAAAATATGTTCCTTTACTTCCCAGTCAATTTTGTGAAGTGTGATCTTCAGTCATGATAAACAATTTACAGCTGAGGACTGATGGAATCATCCTGTACGAGTTAAGCAAGATAGAGGGACTGTTCCTCCCTGTGGTGGAGGCCAGCCAGCCCACACAAGACCCCTGCCCCCTCACTGCCCACTACCTCAACAGCCTGCCTTTAGATACTTCTCAGAATTTACACCATGCTTGCTGGTGAGACCTTGGCTAAGTGACAATGACAGCAGCATACCATTGAAACAGAAATATTGAGATGCAAGGCGAAGAAGTTTAATTGGAATTAGTAGAACATGTAATGAAAGGAAGATCAATTAAAGTTAAGGTTAAAGGGATTAATTAGTAGAGGCAAGATATTCAAAAGATGTCTATAAGGTGAGCAGAATGCAGATCAAACTTAAAAATGAGGAAAAGCTTTTAGTTCATAAGGGAAGAGTCAGCAGTAGCCTTCCCCTGTGTCTCCTCAAGATGGATGTATAAGGAATTGTGTGGTAGAAATGAGATGCAGATGATAGATAGGAAAAGTGTATTGTGTGTATTTGTTGAGAATGTGTTGTCATTCACCAAAACATCAGTGAACAAATCAGCTGAGATGCAAGTGGTACGAACTAGATGTTACATAATGAAACATTCTTGTTTTGAAAGAAAATTCTTTAGTTGTGTTAAGTGGAATTTCATTCTTAATCACTTACATGATGGACCTCTTAATTATTGATGGCAAGAGAAATATAATCACAATGGAAATGTCAGAAGGCAGTTAGTAGCTGGCCTTTCCTTCTCCAGCATCCTGAGCACCTGGCTGGAGTGGCACCTCATGTGTGAGGGTAAGGCAGTCTCCCTCCCAGCCCAGGCCCTCCAACTCTACCTCTGCCTTGCTCCAAGACTCCCTTTATTGCTGAATCACAGTGGTATGTTACATTGGTGTTGTTAAGAACACAACATGTCTGCCTATTGAAGATCATGTGTGTCCTGAGAGGATAAGCCACAGTGAGGTGGCTACATACAGACATTCACTATCATTCCATTGCATAAAGGGAGAGAGAGAGAGAGAGAGAGAGAGAGAGAGAGAGAGAGAGAGAGAGAGAGAGAGAGAGAGAGAGAGAGAGAGAGAGAGAGAGAGAGAGAGAGAGAGAGAGAGAGAGAGAGAGAGAGAGAGAGAGAGAGAGTCTTCACTGCAGATTTGCTGTTCACTGATATATGCAAGACTTCACTGAACTTAAATTAGCTTTGTTATTATTTGAAAGAAGAATTACTTGGCTTTCTGAGATACTTTGTAATTAAGTTTTGAAGTGACTGTCAGATTCCAACATAATTTGCACCACCACAGAGGGCAGAGGAGCAACAGCAGCTGATTGTTACAATTACCTGAGGGGCAGTGGTGTGCCAGAGTGCTCCTGCTTGTACTTCTTGATGACTTCAAGAACCAAGACTGTAAGGTATGACATATTTATATGAACAGTAAGAGTCATCCATCCCTCAGACTACTGATATGGAAACAGCATGAACAGTTAAACATAGCAGGATATCATGTCTTTGGACATACATGAATTTCACAGTATGGTGCATATCATCTAATGGCTGTTTGATTAATATCCATGTGCTGACTTAGAACAGTTCACAACAATTCCATCTTATGATCTATAAACTCACATGCTTTTCCTGGTGTGGAATCAGGTCCCACTGGGGATGTGGGTGCAGTTTGAGCTGAGGGCAGCCTGGGGGAGTGTGCCTGTAGAGGTGCGGCAGACTTATCTGTACACCCGCCTCATGGAGGATGTTTCCCTAGATCAGCAGCTTGACAAACAGTCCCCTGAGAAACCTACCACTTGCCATGTTGTGCCTTTGATCTTGGTCCTGATAGAAGAAGGATTGCAGCAGGTGAGCACAGCCTTGTCCCTGCAATCCTCAATATTTTTGCTTTTTATATTGTATACTTCTCCTTTTTTCTTAAATAATCTTCATAATTTGGCTTTTGCTTTGTAATGTATTATCATTATTTAAATCCAACTCTTTTCATATGTATGAATTTAGGAAAGTAATTCCCTCGAGATACACATACATATATGCAGTCCAAATTTGTTACACAATATCTCGTAAAGAGTTCCTTAGATCTAGAACAGTCGTTGTAGGTCTCCCAGAAAAGGCCACTAAGTAAGCACAAATAATATCAAATACCAGAATTCCTTCAGGATCATTCTGAGATTTAGGCAGAGCAGTAAAGCAGGCAGAGATTTGTCTTCATCATGGGTTGTCCTTAAATGATCCCTTTCTATTGTGGGTTGGTGGAACTAAGAATTTGCTTGATGGATATACAAAAGTGTGGTGCTTTGTCTAGGCTTCCCTGTGTGGGATTACCAGCCTAGTATGCAGGTAGATAGATTTTAGCTTCATGTCTTATAGATTGTTCATCTCTTGCACTTACACCAGGTTAACTTGCATGTATATGTATTCTCTCTCTGCCTACCTGGCTCAGATTTTTTTTCATGTACGTGTACCACAGTTTAGAATATTTAACTGATATTTACTGCATTTTTCAGTGTAACTCAAGGGACTTGTTGATGTTGGTGCAGACAGCTGGGCAGCTTTCAGGGGGAAGGAGCACATGTCTGTTGGAAGCTTGGCACAAAAACCTCAAGACAGGATTCATGGAGAACAGAAGAACACTTTCTTTTATGAGGTGAGAGAGAGAGAGAGAGAGAGAGAGAGAGAGAGAGAGAGAGAGAGAGAGAGAGAGAGAGAGAGAGAGAGAGAGAGAGAGAGAGAGAGAGAGAGAACTGGATACATGTACTCATAAGAAAAGTCTGGAAACCTTTCAGTTTAGGTTGCTTTGCTTTATTTCTATTTTTCTTGAATTTTGCCAAGTTTAAGTTGTAAATGTTCACTTCCAGCATTTGCCATTGTTTGTCTCCATCTCTTTTCCTAAGAGCAGAGAAGCTCCTGGAACTTTCTGAGATCCTGCAGATGTATGTCACTACTCTTCAGGTAAGTGATGGCTGGTGATGGGAGGCAGATCAAAACCACCATTTCCCATAGGATTACTTTGAACTCTCTAGGAATTTCTACTGTTCTTATTAAAATGTTTAACTTGTTTTTTGTTTCATATGCAGAATCTACAGTTGTTCATTATAAACATCACTTATCAACATATCACATTATGATTTGTCTTTCATATTAATAGAAAACTATTGTACAGTAGCAGTAAGAGATGAAAAATGACTAGTACGTATTATGTGTTTCCAGAGTGCCACAGATTGTATTCAGCTGAGTCTGTGTGATGTCACTTTCCTGTGTGTGGCACTGTTCACTGCTGCTGATGTGCCATTGGTCAGGAGTCTCCACATTGAGCTCTGCCTCAAGCCTATCAGGCCAGCTGTGGTGGTCAGTGATTATGTCGCATTTTACTTGACTGCATGTTCATGATGCATCACATCTTCACTGATTGACATTATTACTATTCATGACCTCTATGATGAAAAAGATTTTCTTATATTACTATCCTTTCAAAAGGTAATTACTCAATATTAAGAGTAATGACAGTGTGTTACAGTGACTTAAAATATACAAATGTTTCTTTGAAAAGAAGGAATACTTATTTTATCATAAAGAGTATGAAGATTATGTACTTTGAATAAAATCTTACTGATTTAATTTTCCCTTTAACAGTTCCATTGGGATTCACTGAGGAACTTGTTTACAAGACACAGAGACACAGTCATGAAGCACGAGTGCCTCAAAAACTTGTGTTCCACTTTTGATGAGGAAATTCCTCAGCAAATATCGCTTCTGGGTGCTGAGGAAGGTGGAATCCGCCTCCTGTCACTCAGCTTGCACCGGGACACAGCCAGCGTGACGACTGATATTGCTTCATATTCCAGTGGAAAAACTTCCTACCTCAAATGGCTCTTGGCTTACCTAGGGTTGCAACAAGTGAGCAGTGATGTCCCATACCTGCTCCGAGAAGGTGAAAAGCTGAGTGTTAATCAACTGGATAGGAATGTTACTCTATGGAGTTATAAGGAACTCATAAAAGTCTTGCAAACTAAGGGCATTACAGAAATCATCAGAGACATACTTCCAGCTGAGGAGGAAACTCATTTGGGTCTGCGATTAGTCCCTGTTGCCTGTATATTTGTAGTGATGTGTGTGAAGGAAGGAAACTTTGAGAATGAAGATGTTACCATTGTGTATGAAGCAAATTTATTGGACATTATCTTGCAGTGTCATAGTCTGATATGCCAGACATTTGACACTCAAAGCAATGGTGGCAACAAAAGCTCAAATAGCCATTGTTCTAAGAGGAGCCTGTCACGTCAAAGGTGGGTACCAGACCTCGACTATTTGTCACTTGTACACCACAACATTATTTCCTACTTGGCTGCCTCCTCAACATCAATCCTTGGTAAGATTCCAAAGAACACACTAGTAAAATGTGACCCTGAAATAAAGGCAGCCATATACAGCAGGTTAGCTAGTAAAAAGAAGTGCTGAAAGTTATCAAAACAAAGCATTTTTTATTTTGACTGCTATTGTAGTCATCAGCTTTTTGTGCTGAATTACAAAAAGTTATACACATACACTTCTGTGATACATCAGACAGTCTATCCAGTCATATCTGGATGCATTGTTGTGATACATTCAATAAGATATATAACAATGAATAGTACAACTTCTATTGCTTCATCTTTTAAGGTTGTCTGCTACTTACAATTAGTCGATGTTCAAATTCATTATTCTATAAACAGCCTTTCAAACTTAGGATGGTTGTTATGTTGGAAACAATTCAATCTTAACAACAATTACTTTCTGGATGTTAACTTGTGTAGCTACATAATTTATACATTAATGTAACAAAAGTAGTATTCACTGAATGGCTTTAAATTTTCATATGTGCTTGTTATTTTATTACTCTAGAAATATCTTGGAGATGTTTGTATCTAATTTCCTATAGATATACTAGATCAATTCATACTGTATTCTTAAAAATATATTGTAGAAGTTTGTACTTATTGTAATTTTAATTCCCTTTAATGTTATGTAGCTACTCAATTTGTTGCTTTATTACAAGATAAAGAATTTATAAGATGAAAAAACAAGTGAATACAATTAATGGATTGACTTGGTGAGTGGATGGATGGCGAGATGTAGGCAAGAGGATTATCATCAGTATCATTATTTCTTTTTAACTTCCACATTTTCCCATTTCCACATCAGGCGATCTTGTGCCATATGTTCTATTCTCAACAGCTTCATATCCTCCATCACACACTCCCTCCACCTTTTCTTTGGCCTTACCTCGGCGTCAGTCTCCAACCCTCTTTTTCATTCTCACTCAACATCCCTCCCTCCTCCCTTCTCACGTGTCTGAACCATCTCAGTCTTCTCTTTTTCAGCTCAATAGAGAGGTCTTTAACTCCACACATCTCTGCACCTCACTCCTGCCATGTATCTCAGCATCCTGTGGTCACAGCTACATAGAATATTTGTAAGTCTGTTTGTCAGCTTCCATGTTTCTGCTCCATACAGAAGAGCAGATCTGACACAAGCTTTGTATACCCTTCCCCTGATCCTCAGTTTTATGCTGCAATTTACCTATAAACTGGTAATTTCTTGCCATCTTCCTACATGCAGCTGCTACTCTCACCTTTACTGCTCTCTCTGCCCATGCTTCACAGTCTAACATATCTCCCAAGTAGCAGAACTGTTGTACCTCCTCCAACACACCTCCATTCACCTTCAATCCAACATCTTTGTCATCACTGTCGCCACCACCATCTTCCTCCTCCCACATACGTCTTGGACATACAGAGTTCTGCATCCCACTGAGATTCCTCAGACGTGAGCACTATTGGTAACACCATTTGTTACACACAGTACACAACACTAAGTTTGCTCCCACTCTTCTTCCACAACATCCACATGGCCATCTTCCTGACTGAATTCTTTCTCTAGCTTCATTTCTGGTTACCATTAGTTTTGTCTTCTCCATGTTCATTTTCAGTTCTCTCTGCTCCATCTCCATCTTCAACCTATTAAACATGTCAGGCACTTCTTCCCTTGATTCTGCTGTCAATAATAAATCATCAGCATAGAGTAGTTCCCACGAGTCATCTCCTCTTGCCACTTTGGTAGCCTCCTCCATTACTGTGGTAAAGAGTAATGGACTAAGAGCAGATCCGTGGTTTACTCCCACTTATGTTAAAATTCCTTGATGTTCCTGCCATTGTTTTCACCCATGATCTTGATTCCACATACAGAGACATGAGTGCAGTCACAAGACTTTTGGGCACTTTTTGTCTCCTTAGTGCCCACTCAATCAGACTCTGTCAAATGCCTTCTCTAGATCAATAAAGGCATGATATATGTGAAATATGTGCTTGTTATTTTGTTACTCCAAAAATATCTTGGAGACATTTGTAATAAATTTTCTATAGATAACTGGATCAGATTATACTGTATTTTTGAAAATATATTGTAGAAGTTTGTAATTATTGTAAATTCAATTCCCTTTAATATTAAATATTCTATTTGTTGCTTTACTACTAAATAAGAATATTTATAAGATATGAAAGAGACAAGTGAATAGAATTAATGGATGATTTGGTGAGTTGATGAACAATGAGTTTGGAGGCAAGAGGAAGATTGGATCAAGCAATGGACAAATGGATGGCTGTATTTTTTTTTTTATTTATGTTATGGCTTATAGCGCCTGTAAGCATATTTGAAGAGTATATGTGGGAAGCGCTGTTTGTTTCTGCCCATTTGTGGCGCAGGCAATTTTATTTATAGTGGTACCCATATTAGGGCACATATCACCACCCAAGTGCATCTTTGGTGGAACCACCTAGAACATGGGTATCACGGTGACATGTAGGTAACTTTATACTACAACTTGACAAATGGCGTAGCTTCAGTGGTATGTGGTGAGATTCAAACCTACGCATGGACGTCTGCCCATCCCACGTTCACCACCTTATCCACTAAGCCACCGCCTCTCTCGGTTCATGGATGGTTGGACTAATATATATTTATATATATATATATATATATATATATATATATATATATATATATATATATATATATATATATATATATATATATATATATATATATATATATATATATATATTTTTTCTGAATCTAGATCATTGGCAAGCGTTAATTTGATACACTAGTACATGTCAAAAAAATCACATGACACTCCTTTTATACTGTAGATACATGAGATCAATTGAATTAATATTGAATATATGGAAAAGAAAGTAATTAAGGCTGAATTCCTGACCAAAGCATGCTTCAGGGAATGTCAATAAACCCGTATGTTTGAGAGTACTTGGTGTTAGTGATTGTGATTGTGACTGTCACTCCATCAAGCCAATATTTGTGTATACAGTATTTGTGTTTTGAATGAAGTATGCGCAACAAATTCCAGGAGGTGCAGAAGGTCAAACAGCAAACGTGAGAATTCCACACACATTCACCAACTAATAACATGACACAAATTGGTCTATAACAAATTCACGTGCTATAACGAATTCCACATTGATACCAGCGTACTGATTTGTTTGTGCTGAGAGAGAGAGAGAGAGAGAGAGAGAGAGAGAGAGAGAGAGAGAGAGAGAGAGAGAGAGAGAGAGAGAGAGTTATGTACTGAATCAGCAGACTATCGGGATGAAGTATATGATAAAGCAGGCTGGTGGTCGTGAGCTTCCCTCTGCAAGGAGCGACGTTTCTGATGGTGAGTTATGGGACTGTCAGCCCACAACTATGGAGAAAGGAAACTGTTTGAAGCTACATTATATTTTCATTTTGCTCAGTGACGGGATTGCCTTTGCACCTTGCTTGCATTCCCGTCTCAACATTAATTTCACCTGACAACTGAAGCTTTAATGGACGAGGCAATATCAGCAGTAATCACATAATCCTCCAGGGAGTGATTTGTTTCTCGCTTCCTTTTTGTCTTATTACAGTACATAGCGCACAATCCCTGGCATTTCCACCCAGAGACGTATTACCAACTATTATTAACAAAGCGTCCATATTCATACATTACTTTCTCCAGTGCAGTGTTATATTAATTAAAAGTCTTTTCCATAATCCAACTCAGCAAATCCACGTGTTGTTTCAAATATAACTACATATCATCACCATGTAATCTGAGAACAACAAAGACGCGGGGCAACGTGAAGGACTGTGTACATAGCGTCAGTACAGTAAGGCACGCCG
>NC_059271.1:1637500-1655000 GCF_017591435.1 Portunus trituberculatus | reverse complement strand
TATATGCATGTGTGATGAATATTCGTAGAAGTGGAAGGGAATGCGTGCGAGGATGGAGGGTGAGAAATGAATGGAATGGAACTATGGATAAGAAAGATGATTAAGGAAATTGTAGGTGAATGATATGCACTCAAAGACTCAAAACTGTAGATAATTGTTTGGTTTCTTTACTCACACACACACACACACACACACACACACACACACACACACACACACACACACACACACACATTTATTTGTCAATATGCTGCTACTACTACTACTATTACTACTACAACTACTACTACTGCAACTACTACAACTGCAGCTACTGTGTGTGTGTGTGTGTGTGTGTGTGTGTGTGTGTGTGTGTGTGTGTGTGTGTGTGTGTGTGTATGGTGTACGAATAAGACTTAAACTAATTCAACAACACAAAAGGCGGACAGTCAGCACACCAGACGAGACATACATACACGCGGACAGAGTAAAGGTATATACATGTTTAATTTGTTCCCTGAAGACCGATGAGGATAACAAAGAAAACGAAGACGACCAAGATAACGTGTTGGCGAGAGGGTGACTGACGCCTTGAGGAAGATGAATGGCGGCTGGACCTGACACAACTTTAATCAACCTTCCTCCCTGCCCGCCCCTGCCACGTGCCTCCCCTGCTCCCTGGCCAACATCTTCCCTGCCTAACTACCTGCAGCACCTTCCAAACCAACAATCCCTCAGCCCTGTCACCTGCTTATTTGTTCAATAATTCTATACTACAACTTCCCTACCCTGCTTAACCCCTGCCACCCATTCACTCAGCACCTCGCCAGCCCTGCCAACTCTTTTTTGCCTTCCCTGCCCTATAACTCCCCTCCTCTGTATATTCCTGCTTGCTCCCTGCCTCCCCTGCCATCACCTGTCTCTACGCCTCTTGAAGTCGATGGTGAGAGTTCAAGACCAGAGCAGTTTTAACAATGACCTTTCGCTGTAATGCATTAGCAGGAGGGTCACAGGAAAAAAAGAAGTGAAAAAGGAAAATAGCAACAACAGGTACCTATATTACAGCGAAGACCTTAATTGAACCCTGAATTGTTAAAGTGCGCAATGAAATTACTTTGGCCGCTTACTGCTGGTGCGAAAAAAAGGGGAAAAAAAAACATAACAGACGCGTGAAATTATTATGCAAATGTTGCCAAACTATGTCGGAATATTTTCATTTGCGAGTCAGGGGCACAAATAAGTGATTTCATAATTAGCTTCCTCCCGTGGATATTTTATTATTATTATTATTATTATTTTTTTTTTTTTACGCTCACCGCTCGCCCAGGCTGACTGCAAATTGAAATCAAGATCATCTAATAACTTGGGGACACACACACACACACACACACACACACACACACACACACACACACACACACACACACACGTCCGGTAGCTCAGTAGTTAGAGCGCTGGTTTCACAAGCCAGAGGACCGGGGTTCGATTCCCAGGCCGGGTGGAGATATTTGGGTGTGTCTCCTTTCACGTGTAGCCCCTGTTCACCTAGCAGTGAGTAGGTACGAGATGTAAATCGAGGAGTTGTGACCTTGTTGTCCCGGTGTGTGGTGTGTGCCTGGTCTCAGACCTATCCGAAGATCGGAAATAATGAGCTCTGAGCTCGCTCCGTAGGATAACGTCTGGCTGTCTCGTCAGAGACTGCAGCAGATCAAACAGTGAACACACACACACACACACACACACGGTAGCTCAGTGGTTAGAGCGCTGGCTTCACAAGCCAGAGGACCGGGGTTCGATTCCCCGGCCGGGTGGAGATATTTGGGTGTGTTTCCTTTCACGTGTAGCCCCTGTTCACCTAGCAGTGAGTAGGTACGGGATGTAAATCGAGGAATTGTGACCTTGTTGTCCCGGTGTGTGGTATGTGCCTGGTCTCAGGCCTATCCGAAGATCGGAAATAATGAGCTCTGAGCTCGTTCCGTAGGGTAACGTCTGGCTGTCTCGTCAGAGACTGCAGCAGATCAAACAATGTAACACACAGAGACACACACACACACACACACACACACACACACACACACACACACACACACACTCTCCCAGACCCAACAACCGACACAGCCACCCATCCACACACACACACACACACACACCAAGAAACATAACATTTTAGTAAAAAAAAAAGAAAAAAGCAGAAAAAAGATAAAAAAGAGAAGAAAATCAAGGTCATTGTTTTGTTCCTTACACTTTAGGTCTCGTTATCAGCGATCCAGAAATGGTAATCTCTCTCTCTCTCTCTCTCTCTCTCTCTCTCTCTCTCTCTGAGTTAGATGAGACGCGCTTCCTTCACTCGCACTAATGTTTCCCGAGGTTTTGGTGGACCTTCTAATTCGATTTACGTTTTCTTTATGTAAGAGAAGAAAACTTGCCAAGGGGGAACAAAAGAGTAAACAAAAAAATGGCCACCTCGTTGCCAGTCCCCGTGCAGGTTCTCTTAAGCTTGAGAAAATAGTAAATTAAGTAGATGGGTTTTGTTGCGCGTCTTAATTTATGCAGTGGGTAAAAAATATCTCTTTCTTAATGTCCTGTTTTTATATGTAAATACCTGCGCACGTTAGTTTTATTCACGGCAGCTTTAAATCCATCCCCCTCTCTCTCTCTCTCTGTCTCTATCTCTGTCTGTCTGTCTGTCTGTCTGTCTGTCTGTCTGTCTCTGTCTCTCTCTCTCTCTCTCTCTCTCTCTCTCTCTCTCTCTCTCCTTTGGCTACTCTCTCATTTCGTCTCATGTCTTTCTCTCTGTTTAAATTTTGTCTTCATCACTTCCCTTCTTTACTCGTTTACTTGGTATTTTCTTTGTTTTTCCTGTCCTACTTCCTCCTATCTTTTTCCACCACGTCTTCCTTTTTTTCTTTTAGTTGTTACTAATTTTATTTTGCTTTCTTTGTTGCTGCGCGTTTCCTTTTTTCCAAGTTTTTTTTTCTTCTATTTTTGATTCTCTCCCTTTCCTCGTTTTCTCAATATAGCAGCTTTCTTTTTTTTTCTCTCTCTTATTGTATTTTATCGCATTTTTCGTCTTTTCTCTTCCTCCTCCTTCTCTTTGTTATTCTTCACTCACTTTTCTTATTCTCCTTCTCCTCCTCCTCCTCTTTCTTTCCTTGTTTTTCTGTCTATTTATTTTTCTTTGTCCTGTTTCTTTATTTGTCTTCGTTACTTATTCCCTATCTCATACTTTACCCATCCTTCTTCTATCGCCATTTTCGTCTTTTTCTTCTCCTCTTCCTTTCAGTTTTCTTTTTCTTCATTTTCTTTGTCTCTTTCTTTTTTTGCAACTTGCCTGCTTTGTATTCTTGTTTTCTTCTTTCTCTTATTTCACATTCCTCCTCCTCTTATCTGACTCTTCCTTCTCTTCCTCCTCCTCCTCCTCCTCCTCCTCCTCCTCTTCCTCCTTCTCCTCTAAGCCAAGGAGGAAGCGGAACTATAAGAAAAACAAGCATAATTTTAATGTGTAATTTCACCTCGGTCGGCTGCTGGTCACCCAGCCAGTCTTCCCCATTACGGAGCGAGCTCAGAGCTAAAAGACCGATCTTCGGGTAGGACTGAGACCACATCAACACACAACACACACCGGGAAAGCGAGGCCACAACCCCTCCAGTTACATCCCGTACCTATTTACTGCTAGGTGAACAGGGGCCACACATTAAGAGGCTTGCTCATTTGCCTCGCCGCTTACCGTGTGTGTGTGTATGAGAGAGAGAGAGAGAGAGAGAGAGAGAGAGAGAGAGAGAGAGAGAGAGAGAGAGAGAGAGAGAGAGAGAGAGAGAGAGAGAGAGAGAGAGAGAGAGAGAGAGAGATGGACTCAATTCCACCACCCCACACACACCTACCTACCTACCTACACACACCCACACACAGAAGCGCCATTACTCCTTCCTCACCTTCGCCAACATGTTCTAAAGCTTCTTCGTTAAAACTTTGTCTCCCGCGAGGATCAGCTTATAGTGACACCGTTGCCTTACTCGCTGACTCCCTGCCCCCTTCCTCTATCTGTGACGCTGCCCGCTTCTCTTGTAACTGACCTGGACGCAACTGATGATCAATGCTACCAAACTTCCTCATCTCAGTGTGAGGGTTGGAGTTTTTTTGCATTGATTTCCTAGCTCTTCCCTTCGTTTCCTTATTTTTTTTAGCTCCTTCATTGCCGTGATGCATGTATTAGTGAATGGTTTTACAGGAGGAGGAAAAACCAGGGAGGATGAGAAAAGTAAAGGGGTTATAGAGGGGAACAGATGAAGAGACGAGGGAAGAAGTAAAGGATGGTAAGGAAAGAGATGGGGAAAAGTGGATATATGGGGAGAGGAGACGATAAAGAAGGGAACAGGCAAAATGAAAAGAAAATAGGTGAAAGCGAAATCTCTCTCTCTCTCTCTCTCTCTCTCTCTGAAAAATGCGAAAGTAAAGCAAATAATGACGTGATTTCTTTCTCCATTATCCATTCGTCTTGTTGTTGTTGTTGTCATTTCATTTCAATAATTTTGTCATTATGCAATCTTGTACGACGTATTTCCTTATTTGATTTCATGAAGCTGACTTTCTCTCTCTCTCTCTCTCTCTCTCTCTCTCTCTCTCTCTCTCTCTCTCTCTCTTCTGTCTCTATGTCCTCTCTCTCTCTCTCTGTCTCTCTCTCTCTCTCTCTCTCTCTCTCTCTCTCTCTCTCTCTCTCTCTCTCTCTCTCTCTCTCTCTATCTCTCTCTCCAAGTTCACATTATTCAATGGCTGAATAAGGAAGCAAGAAATTGTGTGTAGGAGGAACATTCTCATTTCCTCCTGCGTCTTCCTTTTAATTCTTCTTCCTTCTCTTTGTCCTTCAAATCTTTCTCTTCTTTTTCCTTTTCCTCCTCTTGTTCATCTTCCTCCAACTCGTCCTCAACATTTTATTTTTCTTAACCTCCATTTTGAAATATTTTACCTCATTCTCCTAAATTGAAAAGGTTTGATATTAATTCGTGTGTTTTCTTTTTGTGTATTTTTATTTTCATTTATTCTTTGATGTATTTATTTTTGTTCATTTATTTGTCTTCAATATTTTATTCCTGCTAACGTCCATTTTCAAATATTTTATCTCATCTTCCTGAATTGAAAAGGTTTGATAATTATTCGCTTGTTATCTTTCTAAGTTCTTTTATTTTCATTTATTCTTTGATGTAGTTATTTTTGTCTACTTATATATTTACATTTTCATCTTTAGTTCTCCATCTTTTTCACTCCCTCAACTCCTATTTCTTTCTCATTTCCTTTATGAAAACTTGTATCTCATCTTCTCAGGTTGAAAAGAGGAATTTTTATCGTAATAATCCATGTGTTATTTTTCTATCATCCAATCTTTTATTTTCATTGATTCCTTGATCTACTTATTTCTGGTGTTGCAATTATTTACTTTATGTCGTAAGTTATATTATACATTTTTCATGCCTCTAACTCTTTCTTTCTCTTTCTCTTCCTAATTTTCTTACCTCTCTCTCTCTCTCTCTCTCTCTCTCTCTCTCTCTCTCTCTCTCTCTGTGTGTGTGTGTGTGTGTGTGTTTCACTGTTTGATCTGCTGCAGTCTCTGACGAGACAGCCAGACGTTACCCTACGAAACGAGCTCAGAGCTCATTATTTCCGATCTTCGGATAGGCCTGAGACAAGGCACACACCACACACCGGGACAAGGTCACAACTCGATTTACATCCCGTACCTATTCACTGCTAGATGAACAGGGGCTACACGTGAAGGGAGGCACACCCAAATATCTCCACCCGGCCGGGGAATCGAACCCCGGTCCTCTGGCTTGTGAAGCCAGCGCTCTAACCACTGAGCTACCGGATGTGTGTGTGTGTGTGTGTGTGTGTGTGTGTGTGTGTGTGTGTGTGTGTGTGTGTGTGTGTGTGTGTGTGTGTTTGTCTGTCTGTTTGTCTATCTAGCATCATCAATTGCAAATATTCAGTAAACACAACAATCAGTAACAAATGAAAGCAAACAATCCTTACCATCTCACTGACAATCAATTTTTTTTCCCACTATAATCACCAACAATTTTTTTTATCTCGTGTTCATCTCCGTCCTTCTCTCCCTCTCCAGTTTTTCTTCACCACTCTACAAAGAACAACAATCAAGCGGCGGAAGGAATCTTAACAATCACCAACGCGCGTCTTGCTGGGCTTGTCAAAATTCCCCAAAACTAATCGAACGTGGGAATGAAGTTTGGCGGGAAAGCTGTTATTTCTTTTTTCGTCTTTTTTTTTTATAGACTCGACTTAAATCTTACCTTCATTCATTTGGGCTTTGGTTATGAACGTTGTGTGTGTGTGTGTGTGTGTGTGTGTGTGTGTGTGTGTGTGTGTGTGTGTGTGTGTGTGTGTGTGTGTGTGTGTGTGTGTGTGTGTGTGTGTGTGTGTGCGCGCGAGGAAGGGGATGATGTATAAGGAGAGGAAAGGAGAAGAAAGAGAGGATACAAGATGAAATGAAGGAAATTTAAAGTGGATAGAGGCTGCGGACAAGTTAGAAGAAGAAGAAGAAGAAGAAGAAGAAGAAGAAGAAGAAGAAGAAGAAGAAGAAGAAGAAGAAGAAGAAGAAAAGAATGAGAATATTAATAAGAGAAGAAGAAAAGAAAAGAAACGAAGAACACAGGAATAAATACGTAAGACTAACAAGAACACTCGTTAGATAAAAAAAAAAAAAAAAAAAAACAAGACAATGAAAGAAAAAACCAGAAAGCAAATATCATCACCACCACCACCACCACCACCACCACCACCACCACCACAACAACAAAAAACCACACACAAAAAAATAAATGAATAAATAAAACAACAACACACAAATACCTCAATAAATATAAGCTAAAGAAAAAGAGAAAAAAAAAAAAAAAAAAAGAAAAGTAGGAAAAACGAGGACGAAAAGAAGAAAATATAAGCTGAAGAAAAAAAAAAAAAAAAAAAAAGAAACGAAAAAAAAGTAGGAAAAAAAAGAAGAGAGAGAAAAAAAAGACCTGGACGACGAGTGTGGCGAAGGAAGTTTCTATTCAGTCGGCAACCACTTAAAATCTTCCTAATTGGTCGGGGAGCAAGCAAGGTCCTTTCTTACGCCTCACAAAACTTGTAAAACTCCGCCAGGTAATTAAGAAGCATGTATCTTTCCTGCGTGAACTTGGCGGCAGGCTGGGGGAAAATGGAACAGAGAGAGAGAGAGAGAGAGAGAGAGAGAGAGAGAGAGAGAGAGAGAGAGAGAGAGAGAGAGAGAGAGAGAGAGAGAGAGAGAGAGAGAGAGAGAGAGAGAGAGAGAGAGAGAGAATTTGTGGTGAGAGAGAACAGTGCAATGGAAGGAAAAGGAGAAGAATAGGGAAGGGAGGATGTAAACGTGAGGAGGAGGAGGAGGAGGAGGAGGAGGAGGAGGAGGAGGAGGAGGAGGAGGAGGAGGAGGAGGAGGAGGATATGGTGGTGGTTGCTAATTACTGTTTGGTTTTCAGTTTCATTCATTCTTCCCAACAATTAATAGTTGTAACCTCCCTTTCCTCTACCCTCTCTCTCTCTCTCTCTCTCTCTCTCTGGTAGCAAAGTGTCAAAGGAATTACAACAGTGTTTCCCGATCTAATAATCCTGTGCAATTAGTGGCCAACATTATCATTATTCTTTTCACCTACGATTGTTTTTCCCTCCGACGAACTTCCAATGGCGTGTGTGTGTGTGTGTGTGTGTGTGTGTGTGTGTGTGTGTGTGTGTGTGTGTGTGTTGTGTGTTACTTTACTGCTTCAAGATTCAATATTCACTTCTTTTCATTTCTTCTTCCTCTCGTCCTATCATTATTCTCATTCTTTTTTTCTTTTTTTTCTTCTTCTTCTCATTTTTAGTAGAGGAAAGAAAAAAGGTTACGAGTTTATGTGTTCCTGAATGCATGCACGAAAATAACTAGTCTTCTCTTTACCTTTTGTTCTTTTTCCTCCCATGAGTTAACCAGCAGGATTCTTTTCAGTAGTCCTATTATGTGGAATCAGATGGACTAAAGAATATGCCAACACTGACACACGAGGAGGAGGAGGAGGAGGAGGAGGAGGAGGAGGAGGAGGAGGAGGAGGAGGAGGAGGAGGAGGAGGAGGAGGAGGAGGAGGAGGAGGAGGAGGAGGAGGAGGAGGAGGAGGAGGAGGAGGAGGAGGAGGAGGAATACAAAGGAAAGCCAAACAGTAACAGACCTTTTAGTCCTTTCATGGCTGCTTGGTAAATACTTCTAACTAGCTACAGGGAAGAGAGACAGGACTGCACAGGAGGAGGAGGAGAAGGAGGAGGAGGAGGAAGAGGAGGAGTAAAAAGAGGAAATAATGGTGGACATGATAAATTATAAGAGAGCATCGCGAAAAAGGAGAACAACTATATGAAAGAGGAAAGAAAGCAAAATGAAAAATACTATTGCACACACATTCTCTCTCTCTCTCTCTCTCTCTCTCTCTCTCTCTCTCCTCATAATCACTCTCATCATTACCAAAGAGCATATTCCCTTTCTAGTTGAGAGCCTTGTCTTCTGCTTTGCTGCTGACGGCTGGTCGTTGACAGCACAAAAGTAATTGGTCGTGACATGGTAATCTGGGCAGTTATCAACGGTATATTCATGACTTGTTGATTTAAAGGGGGATTTATATTATACTTAGATAGAGAGGGAGTGAATCAGTTGAGTTATTGAAGGTTAGTTAAAGTGTGGAAAAACTCGAAGGTGACATGAAAAATTTCTCTCTCTAAAAAGAAGAAAGAGTAAAAAAACGTTCTCTCGATCCTCTCTATGCTGTTCGCTGCCCGCCTGGCCTGAATGGAGACAAATAATCTAGATGAAGCGACAAAAGAGTAATTAGTGGTCCTCCTCTGCTCCTGTCCTTCTTTTCCTCCTCCTACCGCTGGTGGTGAAGGGCATGAAAAAAAAAAATAATAATAGTAACCTATGCATGTTGGAATTTTTTGAATAATATTAAGGGAAAAGGTTTGTTTGTTATAGGATTATTACTAGTGCTAGAAAAAATGTGGATGATATGAAAAAGCATGTGTTTTGAGATGTGCGTTAGATTCTTATACACCTGATTTATCATTACCTACGATTTTCTCACTACACTGGGAATAAATCGCAAGCTTCGTAAATCATTTCAGCAATCTTGAGGAGGTCGGGGCGCGGGGCAGGAAAAGTTGGGTCTAAAAGAATTAGCGGAAGTTTTCAATGTTGGCACGAAATTCAAGATTACGGACAGAATATTTAACATCTTGAGTTCCGTTCCAGACCTGGCGCTGCAAATTGCTGCAAGCAACGAATTCTTTGGTGCATTAAGATCATACATATCCACTTCTCCTGTCTGAGAGTCATGGTGTAAAATCTTCGTAAGCTCCAACAAACGGTGCTATATAGAGCAACCAACTCCAACCCACGGCGAGGCTGTGTTCATGACTGCCTGTGGTGCTCCATGTCAGTCACAGCTCAGGCACATCAGAAAGATGACGCTTCACTTCTGGAAAACAATGATCAAAGTAATATTCTTGACTGTGATTTGACATTCACCACAGGCCACCGATAGCTATCTACGCTCCATTTGCTTCGTCGCACCACCACCACCAACATCACCACCACCACCACCGCCACCGCCACCTCCCCTCTAGTAGGTAGTGTGCACCGGAGGCCTTAAGCCTGAGATGGGTGTTGCAAAAACCGCCGAGCCTCACCCACGTTGTTTAGCGGCGGAGTTTAGATGGAGTGTTGGCGGCGGGTGAGTGGGTCAGACGGGCTGTGCCTGAGGCGGCGGCGGTAAATCACGGCTCATAGATCTGACCTGCGCGACGTGGGAACGGCCAAGATGGGTCAAGGCTGAGATGTGGTCACAAACTTTTAATCGAGTTTTAAAAGTTAATTTCGGCGTGTTGGCAACTTGTTTTTAGCGTGAAATATAGATTTAGAGCAGCGATACCAGTGATACAAGCGAGTAACGATATTTCCACTTATTTTTATTACTTGGCAATGCCAATGCAGATACGACTATGTTTGACCAGATCCGAAATAACCCGTTTAATTTATGGTGTTGTGGAATGCGCAGCTGACCATTCGTCTCGCTGGCCTTGGCTAAAAAGAAAACAAATACTCCAGACTCGCCAGCCTGGAACTTCATGTGGACAGCGCATCCCGCCGCGCCAGACGCGGCACAGAGGCACAGGGCGTCCCAGAGTTATTGCTTCCCTGACTAACCTAATACCACGGCGGCGGCGGAGGCGGCACCTCGTGGAAAAATTCTGCAGCAGCCTGAACGAGGACACATCTGTTTCAAGCTGTTATTTGCTACATTTCTAATATTTATCTTTCTCATTTCTCTTATGATACTGCATGTGGCTGTCAAACACTCAGCAGACTCTGATTTACTATACATCAAAAAAAGTATATGTCTCCCTGGATATTCCCTCGCATTACAAGGTCTGTATTATCATTATTAACGTATTGCTTCACTGACCAACACACTAAAATGTCTGATGTTTCGCGAAGAAAATTCTCACGGTAGCTAAAGAAAACATGGAAGGTCAGGAAATATTTCTAAAGAACTGAATTTAATATGGAAGAATAAAAAGGACACAACCGCAACACTCTCCGTGGCTGGGGAGGCGAGGGCAAGGAAGGCTAAGTTAGGAAAACAGCTGAGGAGGAAGGCAGTAATTGTAGTTATTATGAAGGGCGATATGCTTAACAACGCCTCAAGCAACTCGCCAACAAGTCCATTAGGGTGAAAACTGAGCGCTGGGGAGGCATGAGGCACCATGAGCCGATTACATTGAGCAGCAGAACAACGTGTGTGTGTGTGTGTGTGTGTGTGTGTGTGTGTGTGTGTGTGTGTGTGTGTGTGTGTGTGTGTGTGTGTGTGTGTGTGTGTGTGTGTGTAAATGAGCTCTGAGCAACAAGCAGCTCTTCGCTAATGTTGGTATTCAAGATTCATTAGCTCTGATGCATAGTGAGACATCTGTGAAGTGTTAGCAGAGGGAACAAGACTCACAGCAAAATTTTCCTTGGTTAATTGATAAGATGGCGCAGCGGAAGTCAAAAGGCTACGTTTACTGAGAGACTAACACCTCTTTAAGTACCTTTGCACAAACCAAGATTCATTAACACGAACGCGTACGAAGATCTGGAGAAAAGTACACTCCTTATTCAGTACTTCTGTTAACAAAGGGTGTTGTGTGTCTTTCATTCTATCAATCGCACCGCTTAAGACAATCCAGACACAAACTAGCAACCACCTTAATGGAAGACACACAAGCTGCTGAAATCCTGAGCCAGACTGAATAATACACTAGTGAGATATAACAGACAAGCAGCGATGAGACAACTTCCGCGTATAAATCAGAAACAGACGGTAATTGTGACGAATAATGAGATTGTTGAATTCTCTGTAAACACATCTAAGCAAAGTGCAGGAATACATCACGAAGTATAGGCTGAATATCTTGGAACAGTATTCTACCCTCCATCAGAATATTTGGAGTGGTACTGTTGTCCTTATCTGTTACTGCTTGATGGCGCAAGTACAACAATCCGTGCACCAATGAATGATTACCGTCACATTTACACGCTAATGTTCAGCAAGGAGAGCAAATGTGATTCTGCTGCGATGTTGATCTGCTACTCTTGCAACACACGCCTGATTAAGTTAACATAGTAATCACGTCTCCAGAATGGCGCTGAATGTGATGAATAGTACCGTCAGTTTTCTCGTGACTCTGAGCTCCAAACACCCCGAATGCCTCCACTCCAGGATTGCAGCAAATATTTCTTTGTGAATAAGGTTGGCGGGAGATCTGGTTGCTATTTCATCACTAAATAGTTGATCACAGAGATATTGCAATTCCCTTCAAAGCAATATTCAGTACCCGAGAGAATGTCTAACTCTGATGGCTTCCTAGGACCTCCACAGCTGCGGAACCTTCTACTGGACTTAAGCGAGAATAAACTAATGATAATTACACTTTTTCGTATCACCTAATCGGTCAAAAGGACTAAAAATCAACAACTTTCAGTGAATGACCAACTTGAGACGATTTTAACCCTTTTCATAATTTTAATGTAATTCTCTGGTGATATTTATATTAAACTCAATCTGGAGATGTGGTAACAAATGAGTTAAAAGATTATATCCATAAAAAAAACTTGCTTTGCTATGTAGTAAAAACACCAGCCAGTCAATATCTGTGATTGGAAGCCTTTAATATTAATGTTCAGCAGTTGGTTAAGCAGCGAAATAACACCATGAGTCCTGAGTCTGTTGCGCGACAGTTGGTCCGGAAAGACGGCAAGTTAGAGCAGACAAACGACAACCGAGTCTGAATATCACGCAGAAAGCTCGAAACTCGCGTAAATGGTCTGTATCACTGAACTGTCCACGCGACGAGTCAGCAGATCACTTCAAGATAGTTCACGCTTTCTAGAACGACACAAACAATTATGGTATGGGACGGAACACGACGCCCAAGACGCCATTAGACACACTAGATTGTCTGGAAGAGTCAGCAATGTGTGTGGAAACATCAAAGCAACAACGTGACTGAAAGAAACCAATCAGTCCACCAAAGATTGCAAAGGATGGAATTTTTCTTATCATGTATATATGTAAGAGGGCAACTACAAAACAATAAACGAAAAAATAGTAAAGATAAAGAAAGAGCCAGTCCCAAAGCGAGCAATAAATAAGAACAGACAAAATTACGTGAAGTGTTTTGCTTGCATGCAGGTCGAAGAAAACCCAACAGGAAACACAAAAAATCGAGCACTCATCCCCCCTTTACTTCTGTCCCCGCCGGCACCCCATCCCACCTCCTTGCATAACCTCACACTGGCGATCCTAACCTAACGTAACCTAACCTAATCTTAACCTAACTTCACTTCACCACACCTCACCTAACTTACACTAATCTAACTTAACCTCAACTAACCTGACCTGACCTAATCTAACCTAACCTTAATCTTAACCTTACCTTAACCTAACCTAACCCAACCCAACCTACCCTACCCTATCCTAACCTCACTTAATCTCACCTCACCTCACCTAACCTAACCATCAAGCTTTTGTGTGTCGGGATTACTCTAACGATTCCCCCACGTACTATTTTTAGCTTCTCTGGCTTGCCGGGACGCCGAGGAGCAGCGAGGTGTCTTATTAATTAATGCCGCTGATTGATGAGCTCTGTCTAGGCTTCTTGTCCTTAAAGGCTGGCGGATCCATCACTCCTTGCCTCCCTAATAACAAAGTTTGCCGCCCATGTAATTGGATTTGGGTATTTTAATGCTTGTTAAGTTTTAATTTTGTCTCCTCGTGTTCAGTCCTCCTGCCCGCAACAAACTTTTCTTTCTTCCTTTCTTCGTCTATCGAGGGTTTATCATGTTTATTTATTTCCTATTTTACTGTAACATAAACAGCTTTTCAGGTATTAATCACTATATAAATACTCTTAGCTTTTCCAGTACATATTCCCTCATACTTGAGTATATAACATGACGCGTTTCCATATTCATTCTACTTACTATTTGGTGATTTTGTACAGCTTTAGAAACTTACGTGGGGGTTTAAAATAGTGAAGACTGTGACTATTAATATTCTGACCTCCATAGACTCTTTCTGATGTCAATAAAATGGCCTAATCATACACAAATCTCAAGGTAAAAGAGAACAAAAAATTTCCACTTCATACTCGTAGGTATTCTTAAAAGACTCTTCATCCCTTTAAAAAAAAAAAAAAAAAAAAAACTCAAACATAATTACTCATATAATTTTCTTAGTCACAACGTGTTATTGTAATCCTATTAACACGTGAGCACAGCGGGGCCAGCCAATCAGTGGGCGGCGCGAGGGTCATGTTACATCACCCTCTATCCTGGAAGCGTGAAGGGCGGCGGGTGGCCATGCAAGGTCAATGGCATCCACACGTGTCCCTAATGTTACAAATGAAAGACATGTGTGAGGCGGGGGATGAGGGGGCGCCAGGAACAGACGGGACCTCTTGTCAGGCAGAGTCAAAGTTAATCTAAGTTAGCTCGAGTTTGTCTAACTTTGTCCGAGTTATTCAGTGCGTCTTTTACTTGGTGTTTTTAATCAGGGATGTTGTTTTCGGCTGACGCACGTACCTAGAAAGTTGGGATCCAGTACCTGCGGGAATGTGCTTCTTGTTATTACTTTTATTAATCCCAAGAAAGTTGAATCCAATTATCTCTCTCTTCAAACTTTATAGGAATGTTTTGGAATAATCTACACGGATCTAATTTGCAACGCTGGGAAAAAAGAGAGGTGGCACTAAGTAGATAATTATTAACAGCACGTACTCGCCCTCCCAGCCAGCCACCAATCCCTCTTCCGCCGCCGCCGCCGCCGCTCGCTTTCATGTTATTTTGGGAAAGCTTCAGTGGACGCGAGTTTAATGCTTTGCCTTGCTGCTCTGGAAAACAAACAGAAGTACAGTGTTCCCTTAGCTAGATACAACATTGGGGGTCGGGGGACATACATACACACACACACACACACACTCTCTCTCTCTCTCTCTCTCTCTCTGCCATTTTTGCTTTCTCTACTTTTCTCTTCCTTTTACCTTCACTTCCCTCTTTCCATTTTTCACTTTCTCCCTTCGTTCATTCTTCTCTGCATCCTTTTTCCTCTCCTCTCCCTCCCCTTCTCACTCAACCACCTGTTCTGTACTTTGCATCTCTCTCTCTCTCTCTCTCTCTCTCTCTCTCTCTCTCTGTGTGTGTGTGTGTGTGTGTGTGTGTGTGTGTGTGTGTGTGTGTGTGTGTGTGTGTGTGTGTGTGTGTGTGTGTGTGTGTGTGTACCCTATTACTTTCGCGGCATTGGCAATTTATACTCATTTCAACCTCACGAAAAAAAAAAAAAGACTAAAAAAAAAAAAAAAGATCAACGACCTTATTCCTCCGTCAAATACTCATATAACCAACCGATTAAACTCCTTAACTGCTTTCATAAACATTCCAATCTCTTTTCGTTGACTACCACGCAACCTTGATCCTTCTCCTCCTTAGAAAAAAATGTAATAGAAATGATTCCCTTCCTGTTCCCTTCATGTCCCAAGAGACTTAGGTAATATAAGAACACCAGGAGGGAGAGAGAGAAAGAGACAGGGAGACAGGGAGTTAGGGAGGCGTGAATCAGTGCTTGCCAATGAGAGAATAAGAAATTCTGGCATTACAACCCAAGCAGGAATTAGGATAGACTTAGGAAAAAGAGGAGAGAAAATGGAGTTCCCAGCAGGTGAGGTGGAATAGAGAGAAGTTAAAGAAGGAAAGAAGGAAAGGAATGAAGGAAGGAAGGAAGAGAGAGAAAGAGAGGAAGATAAAGAGAATGGGAGAGAGATAGAGACAGAGAGACGGGGGAGGGTAAGGGAAGAATGAAGGAAAAATAAAAAGAACGGAATGACGTTATGAATGAAAATATAGCTAATGGAAAATAAGAAAACTTGCAGGAAAGAAATGAAACGAGCACAGGTGGGGAATAAAAAAGATATAAACAAATAAAAGGTAAGATAAAAGTAATACAGAACGTGAAAAAAAAAAAAAAGCAAAACGAAACACGAGAATATAAATGAAGATAGAGAAATGAACAGAAAAATGCAAATATACACTTAATGAAAAAAAGAGAAAGAAAGAAAGGGGATGAGAAAATAACAAGAAAAAAGATAGAAAACACAAAAGGAAATAAGAAACAGCTTAAAAATGAGAGAGAGAGAGAGAGAGAGAGAGAGAGAGAGAGAGAGAGAGAGAGAGAGAGAGAGAGAGAGAGAGAGAGAGAGAGAGAGATTAAAGAAGAAAACGAGAAAAAAAATAAATAGAGGCTTAAAAATGGAAACAACAACAGAAGACTTGAAAGAAATAAAAATAGGCGAGAGAGAGAGAGAGAGAGAGAGAGAGAGAGAGAGAGAGAGAGAGAGTAAAGGCCACCTCCAGCCAAGCACCGTCTTCGTTATTGGCACTTACTCTCAAACTCTCTCCCTCTCCCTCGTACCCTACCTCTTTCCCTCCTCTCACCTCCTCTTCTCCCTTCTCTCCCTCGCATTCCCTTACTCCACTTCCCTTCACTTCTTAATCCCTCTCCCCTCTCCCTTCTCTCCTCTCTCCCCTTCCACCTTCGCCCATCCAGTTTCTCCCTTCCTTCACTTTTCCCTCCCGTCCCACTACACAGATGCTTCCCAAGGTTCAATAGATCCTAACGTATCCCCTCCTCCTCCTCCTCCTCCTCCTCCTCCTCCTCCTCCTCCTCCTCCTCCTCCTCTTTTTTTTCCTCTTCCCCTCCTCCTATCCCTTCTTCCACTTCCTTCTTTAATGGGTGTGTTGATGGGGGTTATGATGGAGGCAGTGTGGTGGTGGTGGTGGTGGTGGTGGTGGTGGTGGTAATAATGATGATGATAATGATACTGCTGTTAATGGTGGTGCTGATACTGCTGCTGCTGCTGCTACTACTATTACTACTACTACTACTACTACTACTACTACTACTACTTCTACTACTAACGCCACCAATAACATCAACAACAAAGAAAAACATCAACAACAACAACAATAATACTATCTGCCATCTCTCTCTCTATCTCTGTCTTTGTCTCTTTCTGTCTCTCTCTGTCTGTCTGTCTCTCTCTCTGTCTCTCTCTCTCTCTCTCTCTCTCTCTCTCTCTCTCTCTGGGCACCACGTGTATCCCATTGTGAAGGTAAACTCGATAACTGTAAGAAGCTACACACTCGAGACAAACAATTTTCAAACAAACATTAGAGAAAGTTGGACTGTTTCCCTTCCTTTCCTTTCCTTATGTTCATTCTTCTTCTCTTTCCCTTCCTTTCTTGTCGCATCTTCGTTTCTGTCGTTATTCCTCCTTTCCATCTTCTTTTTTGCTAATTGTCTTTTTCCTCTTCTTTTTATACCAACTATTTTCCAACAAACACTGGAGAAAGTTGGAGTGTTTCCCTTCCTCTCTGTTCCTTATGTTCATTTTTCTTCTTCTCTTTCCCTTCCTTTCTTGTCTGATTCTCGTTTCTGTCGTTATTCTTCCTTTCCATTTCCATTTTTTTACTAGTTGTCTTTTTTTCTATTCTTTTATTGTTTTCTTCAGTATATCACTCCTCCCTCTCTTTAATTTATCCATCTTTCTCTTTCTTTCTTATTTTTATTTTCTTTTACTCTCCTTTCTCTTATTTTCCTTCTTCTTTACTCTTGTCTCTTTTCATTTCCTTCTCGTCCTCATTCTTCTTTTTTTTTCCTTTCTTTCTCTTTCATTAGCTGTATATTTGTCTCTCATTCTTTAGTCCACTTCCTCTTTCACTCCACATTCCTCCACAGTCTCACCCCATCCATGCCTCTTCCTTCCTTCCTTCCTTCCTTCCTCTCTTTCTTGTCTCGTTTTTCTCCTTTTCTTCATATTTCTTCAAAGTTTTAATTCATCCATGCCTTTTCCTTTCTCCCTTCCTTCTTTCTTTCCTTCCTTTTCTCATTT
>NC_059271.1:1615000-1632500 GCF_017591435.1 Portunus trituberculatus | reverse complement strand
CCACCTCTCTCCACCCTCTCTCTGTGCCACCGTAAGGATAAGGAGGGGAGGAATATCGGCAGCAGGAGACGAGGCAAGGGGAGGAACACTCATTTTATACAGGGGAAAGAGATGGGGAAGTATTATGAGGCTGTGGGAAGAGAAGAGGAGCGATTAGGAGGGGCTATTCTGATCGGGGGATTAGGAGGAGGAGGAAGAGCAGAAGGAGGAGGAGGAGGAGGAGGAGGAGGAGGAGGAGGAGGAGGAGGAGGAGGAGGAGGAGGAGAGGTATATCAGAGAAGGGAGAGATGATGAGGGAGTGCAAGGAGGTATTCTGACTAAGGCTAGAAGGAAATGATTTCGATACTGCAAGGGAAGTGTGAGGGGAAGGCACGTGAAGCATGGAGAGGGCACAGAGAGAGGAGAGGGAGAGGGAGAGGGTAGGAAGGGAGAGGGATAGGGTAGGAAGAGAGAGGGAGAGGGATTTCAGAAGAGTTAGGGGCGGTGAAATATTATAAGTTTGAGAAGATAAGTAAAGAAATAAAAATATAAAGGAGGAACTGCGAAATATTACAGGTTAGATAAAGACACTAAAGAAATAAAAGAAAAAAACAAATGAGAGACGCGAAATATTACAAGTTAAAAGAAGAAAAGTAAAGAAATAAAATAAGAAAATAAACGAAGGACGGCAAAATGTTACAAGTTAAGAGAAAAGTATAGAAATATGAAGAAAATTAAGGAGGGAAGCAAAATATTACAAATTAAAGAAGAAAAGTAAAGAAATAAAGAAATAAAGAAGAAAATCAAGAAGGGACGGTGAAATATTACAAGTTAAAGAAGAAAAGTTAAGAAATAAAAAAGAATTTGAAGGGAACATGTGGATATTTCTCGATATTTTCTCTACCATTTATATTTCTTGTTGTATTGCTTGTTGTTCATTGGTAGAAGGCAGTGTGTGTGTGTGTGTGTGTGTGTGTGTGTGTGTGTGTGTGTGTGTGTGTGTGTGTGTGTGTGTGTGTGTGTGTGTGTACATTTCATTAATCTCCAATGCTGAAGTAAGGGAAAGAAAAGCATTGTGTGTGTGTGTGTGTGTGTGTGTGTGTGTGTGTGTGTGTGTGTGTGTGTGTGTGTGTGTGTGTGTGTGTGTGTGTGTGTGTGTGTGTGTGTGTTTCATTAATCTCCAATGCTGAAGTAAGGGAAAGCATTGTTGTACCAATTGTCAAGTGTTTGTACGTCTCACTCCAAGTAAGCACTCTTTAGTGGAAGATATGACAATTTTCAAGCATTTCTTTCTATCATTCTAGCAAAAATCAAATAAACAGAATCCTGAGTCATCAATGGTTAAAAAAAAAAAAAAACACCTCTTAGATCCTTTAATTCCTCGTCTCTTTCTTATCCTTCTCCTAAACCTTCTCTTTTTTTTTCTCATCTCGTCCTCTTCCTCCTTCTCATCCTAGTCCATGGGAATCTAACCTATCATATTTGTGGCCTTTGTAAAACAGTCCTAATAAAAATATCGAAGTGTTTGAGCACATGGTCTTTGTATTACTCCCGGCAGCTGAAAGTAAGTTTAAGAGGCGCTGCGTGGACATGTGCACTATGGAAAGAAAGGATCGTTTTCAGAAATGCTTTGCTCTCTCACCACGACTATTTTCCAAGGCCACAGAGATGATTAGAGGGATTTTCAAGAATGTTTCTGCAGTTAATGATGTAGAAATCTTGTCACTCTGCCTCTAGAACCGTAAAAACACCTTAAAACTAACACGTGTAAATTTAGATACAGACTTTTGAATTAGTGGAGTTGAAGCGCAGAAGTGTTTAGGAATACGAGCCAAAGATGTACAGTTGTGGAAGTCGTTAATCAAGTTTCCGTAAATAGAAAAAAAAGTGAACTAATTCTTGTGCCGAGGAAGGAAAATTCTGCTTTCTTTATTCTTGTGTTGATCCTTCAGTGTTATTTTCTGTTCCCTCTGTACCTCCACCTCCTCGTCCTCATACACACTCATTCCGACACCTTCTCTGCCTTCCCCTTCGCTCCTATTCTTTTTTTTTTTTCTTTATCTGTCCATATCCCATTTCTTCCCTTTCTTCCCTCTCTTCACTCACCTTCTTATCTTCCTACATGCTTTCCACCTTCACCTTCCACCTCCTCGTCTTTCTACACACTCATTTGGTCTCCTATATCTTTTCCTTCGTTTCTATTCTTGATTATCTTTCCATGTTCCTTTTCTTCCTTCTATTACCTCTCTTCTTTCACCTCTTCGTCTTCCTACACGCTTTTCACCTTCGTCTTCCACCTCACCGTCCTCACACACTTTCATTCCGACTTCTCTATCTTTCCCTTCGTTCCTATTCTTGTTTATCTGTCCACGTCCCTTCTATTCCTTCTCTTCCCTCTCTTCTTCCACCTCATCTTTCTACACGCTTTCCACCTTTACCTTCCACCTTCTCGTCTTTCTACACACTCATTCCGATTCCTTCTCTTTCCCTTCGCTCCTATTCTTGTTTATCTTTCCATGTCCCTCCTCTTCCTTCTCATCCCTCTCTTTTTCCACCACCTCATCCTCCTACACGGTTTCCACCTTCATCTTCCACTTCCTCCTTGGTCTTCATCCTCATTAACTTCGGTCCCTCGCTATCATTGTCTCAGGTATCACACACACCACCACCACCACCACCACCACCACCACCACTACTAGTCTGTCCATCTCACACACACTGCGCTGTACTAATCACAACTGCCGCCACGACCACCCTCAAGGACTCTAGCATTGGACAAAGAGACCCTTCCAACTTTCCTTCCTCACACACACACACACGCACACACACAGCTATTGAAAACCCAAGTAATTTAGACCCTCATGTCAGAACTTATCTAATCCCTGTATCTATTTCCCTGCCTCCTTTCGCTGCGCTATACAACAATTCCCGCTTTGTGTGAGTCTTGTCTCGGTTGTACAATCGTGTTATTGGCTTTTTCGGTGGGATGTCGCCGCCGCCCGGCATCCAGCCCCCGCCGGCCATTCAGGAGGACGGAGAGCGCCTTATATATACACCCTCAGTAATTCATAGAGAGGAAGACGTTTGTTTCTTCCGCTCTGGCTTGTATGTGGGACGGCCTACTGCCCTCAAAACTAGCAACAGAGAGAGAGAGAGAGAGAGAGAGAGAGAGAGAGAGAGAGAGAGAGAGAGAGAGAGAGAGAGAGAGAGAGAGAGAGAGAGAGAGAGGGGAGGGAAGGATCCATTAGGTTGTTATGTGTAATCTAGTTTCCCCTTCAATTGAGGCCACAATGAGATGGTGAGCTTTTATGATGATGATGCTGATGATGATGATGATGAGGCTGGTGGTGGTGGTGGTGGTGGTGGTGGTGGTACTAATGATAGCGATATGATAGTTGATAAGAGTGGTGTTGCTTTGAAAAAAAAAAGAAAAGAGAAAGAAAATGAACAAGATTTCATTTATAGCTTTTAATCATACATGTTCATCCCTTCGCTCTAACCCAGTGACCGGCGTTGTGGTGTTGTGGCTGGTCGCTGCACGGCTTGTCTATACAGTAATCATTAGCACTGCCTTATACTTTTCCCACTAACCGCTTCAATACTGAGACGCATTTTTACCTTGTGTTGTGTTGTGTTGTGTATGATTAGACGAATTCATTTGCATTAGGAAGGGTCTATGGAGGTCAGAAGATTAATGGCCACAGTCTTTACTATCTTAATCTCTCATATGAGTTTCTGAAGCTGTATTAAATCACCAAATAGTAACCAGAATAGATATTAAAACCTGGTATGATACAGGCACAGAGAGAGAGAGAGAGAGAGAGAGAGAGAGAGAGAGAGAGAGAGAGAGAGAGAGAGAGAGAGAGAGAGAGAGAGAGAGAGAGAGAGAGAGAGAGAGAGAGAAAATGACGAAACGAGACTAAGATTTTCATAACAAAGAGAGAGAGAGAGAGAGAGAGAGAGAGAGAGAGAGAGAGAGAGAGAGAGAGAGAGAGAGAGAGAGAGAGAGAGAGAGAGAGAGAGAGAGAGAGAGAGAGAGAGATTTTGTTTTCACCTATTTTTTTTTCATTTTCCCTGAAGGGGTTAAAACACCCTCTGATTTTTTTCTTTATTTACACATATTCTCTCCTTCTTTTATTACTATGTGGATTAAAATAAGATAAGGACTTCTGCCACTTCATTTCCAGGTCACAGGTAAAAGAATGGACAACACTGCTAATGGTTCTCTTCACCATCACTGATACAAATGACATTTAAACTCATTACCGCTGTTATTAGCATTACTATTATTACCACCACCACCACCACCACCACCACCATCACTGTCATCTTCACCATAATTATCTCGGAGGTGGAAGGTAAACAAGAACGCCTGCTCATCATCCTTCATTCCGTAGAGAGAGAGAGAGAGAGAGAGAGAGAGAGAGAGAGAGAGAGAGAGAGAGAGAGAGAGAGAGAGAGAGAGAGAGAGAGAGAGAGAGAGAGAGAGAGAGAGAGCAGCATAATTTGTCAAGATGATGACACTTCCGCCTCACTGCCCGACCTGTGATCTAATCCCGCCCCTTCCCTTCACGAAAACACACGATTCGATCCTTTCCCTCTCTCTCCTCCCTCCCTTTTCTTTGGTGAATAATCGTCTTTCTCACCCTAACACACAGTCTCATCCTCTCTACCACTCTAAACTTCTTCATTTCCTTCCCTCGCGTTCCCTTTAATCACCCCAAAACACACGAGTCACCCCCTTCTCTCCTCCTCTTTTTCCTTACTTCATTGTACAAGACATTCTCTCCCTTTTCTCACCCTCATTGCCCATCCAAACTTCTCCGTTTCTTATCCCTCACTTTCCCTTTCATCACACGAAAACACACGAGTCACCCCCTTCTCTTTCTCTCTCTCTCTCTCTCTCTCTCTCTCTCTCCTTTTCCTTGATGTCGTGTAAACTTCTCCCTTTCCTTCTTATCTTCCCTTCTCTTCCAACCACACGGAAACACACACACACACACACACACACACACACACACACACACACACACGCCCGGTAGCTCAGTGTTTAGAGCGCTGGCTTCACAAGCCAGAGGACCGGGGTTCGATTCCCCGGCCGGGTGGAGATATTTGGGTGTGTCTCCTTTCACGTGTAGCCCCTGTTCACCTAGCAGTGAGTAGGTACGGGATGTAAATCGAGGAGTTGTGATGGTGTGTGGTGTGCCTGGTCTCAGGCCTATCCGAAGATCGAAAATAATGAGCTTTGAGCTCGTTCCGTAGGGTAACGTCTAGCTGTCTCGTCAGAGACTGCAGCAGTTCAAACAGTGTAACACACTCTCTCTCTCTCTCTCTCTCTCTCCCGTCTTGCAGTATATGAACGCCCTCCCTTTCCTTAACTTACTTTTCTACCCACCTAAGCTTCTCTCTTCTCCCATCACCTGACCTTCTCTCCTGCCTCTCCCTCAAGCCACACCAAAGCACAGTAGTTACCACTCCTTTTGTCTCCCTCTTCCTTCCCTCGCAGTGCACGCCTCCCTTCCTTTCCTTACCCGCATCCTCTCTGCTTGCCCGTCCTTTCTAAACACTTCTAATGATTTGTGATGGTTTATATCTTTATAGAGGGTTTAGTTTCTATTTCTTGATATCCTTAGGTAGAGTTATTGGTGAAAAGTGAATAGATAAATGAAAAGATGTATAAATTGTTTTTTCTTTCCTGTTTGTATTTCTTTTTCTCATTTTTTTTCTTTCGTCTTTCTTTTTGTGATTAGTTTTTTTGTCTATATTTATTGTTCTCTCTCTCTCTCTCTCTCTCTCTCTCTCTCTCTCTCTCTCTCTCTCTCAATGTGAATAGACTAATAAAATGGTACATAATTTACTTCTCTTCTGTGTTTGTAATTCTTTTTGTGATTTTCTCTCGTCTTTCTTTTTTGTATTTCTCTGTTTTTTCTATATTTATCGTCGTCTTACATCGCTTCTTGCTTTTTCTTACTGTCTTCCAACTCTCTCTCTCTCTCTCTCTCTCTCTCTCTCTCTCATTGCCCTGCCTCACGTCACCTCCTAGACCTAAACAGACGCCTTTCTTGTGTGTCTTTCTGTATTCCACCCCTTACTTTCACCACCGTTCACTCCTGCTTTCCTTTCCCACTTTCCCTCTTCTAGGTCGCTTCTTCCTTGTTATTTCACCTCTTCTTCCTTCCTCCTCCTCGTCGTCCTTCTTCTCTTCCTTCTCCTCCTTATCTCTTGCATGCTGCCACACTCTCCTTTCTCCTTTCAATTTTTTTTTCACATATCTTTTTCGTCCTACTTTCTCTCTCTCTCTCTCTGGTCTGTAGTTTCCTCTGTTCTTGGCTCTTTCTCTTCCTCTTCATCGTCTATCGTTTGCATTCAATATTTTATCTGCATATCTATTATTTCCTCCTTTCTTGGCCGCTGTCCTTATGTGTCTCTGTGTTTGGCTTCGCTTTTACCGGTTATGTTCCCCTTCCGGCATTCGTAACCTTATTCTTTGCCGTTTCTAGCCTGTCTTTTATCTTTCTGTCTCTCTTTCTCTTTCTGGCCGCACCTCTACCAGTTTCCAAAGGCTGTAGATGAATTTGCTTCAGTTTTCAAGGATATTTTCACGGTTCTAGTGACAGATTGATATGATTTTTGTACATGAACGGGAGAAATGCACTTGAAAACTAGATTAAACTTCCTTGGTCGCCTTTGAAAAATATTTGTAGTGATAGTAATGCGTTCCTGAATACGGGTTTCTTTCTGTCTGTCTCTCTCTCTCTCTCTCTCTCTCTCTCTCTCTCTCTCTCTCTCTCTCTCTCTTGATGTTTCTGTATGGTATTTGGTTCCCTACAACGTCTCTTTGTTTGTCTCTCTCCCTTCCTTATCCTTACCTCTTCCTTCCTCTCCCCTCACCCTTGTCTAAATCTCTCTCTCTCTCTCTCTCTCTCTCTCTCTCTCTCTCTCTCTCTCTCTCTCTCTCGCCTCTTTGTCGACCCCGCCCTTAGCTCACCTGCATCCTCCTCCTCCTCCTCTTGCCAATAACTGTCCTTTGTAGTGCACGTGGCTCTGTGAATTTCCGTCTCCATTATTCGTTATTTCCATTCATCGAGACATTTACATAAGAGAGAGAGAGAGAGAGAGAGAGAGAGAGAGAGAGAGAGAGAGAGAGAGAGAGAGAGAGAGAGAGAGAGAGAGAGAGAGAGAATGACCAGGCGAAGAAGACAGAGGAAGTGAACTCGTCTCGCGGCAAAGGAAAGAATGTCAAGTTGCAGTTGTCATGGTCACGAGGAGGAGGAGGAGGAGGAGGAGGAGGAGGAGGAGGAGGAGGAGGAGGAGGAGGAGGAATACAAAGGAAAGACTAAGCAACAACAGACCCTGGGGTCCTTACTGGGCTGCTTGGTTAACTATTCTATACTAACTACACAGTGTGAGTGACAAGACAGCAAAGCAAAAGGCTCCTCCCCACCCACCCATCCCACCAACCGAAGCCGGCCGGAAAAGGAAAGGCACTATGTGGTTTTGAAAAACCAAATGGAATTTTAGAGGATAGAGAAAAGAATTTGTAATCTACGTCTACTCTTGTTTGTGGGGGACTATGTAGGTGCTTGATGGTTATGTAGTGTGGTGAATGTGCGTGTGGGTGGAGTCACAGTGTGGATGTTGGAGGGGTGGTGCGGCAGCCTTGCCTGGCGCTTTCAAGGAAGGCAGCAGTCAATCAGGCCCCAGCTCCGTTCACTCCACTGAGTAAGCGTACTTTCACTTGGAGAAACGCCGTACACTGATTTCCCTTGCAACATTGATCCCTGGTTGTCGCGGGGTGAGCGGCGAGTCTTTACAGCTGGGCGCCACCAATAAGCCAGTTGAAGGAGATGGGAACTTTCAATAACATGACTTCCCTCGAGACCGAAAAAAACATAACGTGGAGTAGTGGTAGTAGTAGTAGTAGTAGTAGTAGTAGTAGGAGGAGGAGGAGGAGGAGGAGGAGGAGGAGGAGGAGGAGGAGGAGGAGGAGGAGGAGGAGGAGGAGGAGGAGGAGGAGGATTTTAAAGAGGCAGCAAAAATATGTATTCTTGGGGATAAAATGTTGCATGTCCGCTTATCTGTTGCTGCTTCTCTCTCTCTCTCTCTCTCCTTCTTGGTCTATCTGAAGAGAGAGAGAGAGAGAGAGAGAGAGAGAGAGAGAGAGAGAGAGAGAGAGAGAGAGAGAGAGAGAGAGAGAGAGAGAGAGAGAGAGAGAGAGAGAGAGAGAGCGCAGCTACCCTGTCTCAGCTCAGCTCACACTAACACTCCTCTTCTTCTTCTTCTTCCTCCTCCTCCTCCTCCTCCTCCTCCTACTACTACTACTACTACTACTACTACTACTACCACTACCACTACTCCGCGTTATGTTTTTTTTCGGTCTCGAGGGAAGTCATGTTATTGAAAGTTCCCATCTCCTTCAACTGGCTTATTGGTGGCGCCCAGCTGTAAAGACTCGCCGCTCACCCCGCGATCTGCCCTGACATTGAGAACATCACGCCAGTTTGTCCGAGGTTCCAGGGACAACACAGGACAAGACGGTGAAGTGGAGAGAGGGAGGGACAGAGAGTAACATGGAGATAAGGAGAGAAGAAAGGGTCAGGATAAGGTCAAAGGGAGACAGGGCAACAGGAAAGTATAAGAGAAGATGGTGAAGTGGAGAAGAGGAGGGACAGAGAGAAACGTGGACATAAGGAGAAAACAAAAATGGGTTACAGGAAAGGGACAGAGGGAAGCAGACAGAGGTTCCAGGGAAAACACAGGACAAGATGTAGAAGTGGACAGGAAGAGAAGGAGAGACAGAGAGAAACATAGAGAAAAGAAAGGCAGAGGGAGACAGACAGAGGAACATAAAATCACTTGGCAAAATGCTGGAGTGGACATGGAAAGGAGAGACAGAGAAACAGAGAGAAAAGGAGAGATAAAAAGAGTTAAGAAAGGACAGAGGGAGACAGACAGAGGAACAGGGAAATAAAAGACAAGATGCTGGAGGGAAGAGAAGGAAGAATAGAGAGTAACATGGACATAAGGAGAGAAAAAAAAATGGTCTAGATAACGAGAGAGGGAGACAGAGGAATAATAAAACAAAGGGGAAGATTCAGGAGTGGATAGGAAGAGAAAGAGGGACAAAGAGGGATAGAGAGTTACAAAGAAAGGACAGGAAGGGACAGGGAAAGAACAAAGGACAAAGAGGGGTAAGAAAAGGACAGAGAGGTATAAATTCCAGGAAACAACGAGGAAAGACTGGGAGAGACATAGAATACGGAATGAATAGAGAAAGACAGAGAGGGACTGAAAAAGGACAGGAAGGTACATGGAAAGACAGAGAGAGAAGAAGCTAAAGGGAAGGATATATAGACAGTGAAAAGACAGGGAGGCAGAGACAAACAGGAACTGAAGTGACTCATGGTGGTGGAAAGAAAAGAGATAAAAAGGAGAAAAAGGAGTAAAGAAAATGAGAGGAGACAGTAAGGAAAAAAATAAAGGAAAAGAGTAAGGAAAAAGAGTAAGGAGAAAAAAGAGTAAGGAAAGTTCAAAAAAAGCCAAAATTTTTATAAGGTCTAGATGAAAAGAAAAGTATCACCACAGATTTATTTAGTGTGTCTCAGAGAGTCAAAGCAGGAACTTGAATTGAAAAACAGGAAACACTAGATATGGTTCCTCTAATCTAAAATGGTGATAATCTAAAAAAAAAATCAACTCAGTGTGAGGAAAGTACAGAGAGAGAAAGTAAAACAAGACGCGTGCACCCAGTACTCCTTCTCTCACCTTCCTCCCTCCTTTCCCTCCCTCTTATCTCTCTCTCCCTTTCCTCAATTCCCTCCCATCTCTCCCTCCTTCCTTCCCTCAATTTCCTCCCATCTCTCCCTCCCTGCCCTCTCCTTCCTCCCTTCCTTCCTTCTCTCCCTCTCTCCTTCTCTCCCTCCCTCACATCTCTCACTCCCTTTCTCTCTCTCCCTCCCTCCTTCCCTCCACACAGCCCGTCGTTCAGCAATAAGAGGTGTGTTTGACAAATTGGTACTGTTCTCAAGCTGAGGAAATAACATCAAACACACACCGATGATACTTCGCGGCGTCTCATTCTGCCTGAGAGAGAGAGAGAGAGAGAGAGAGAGAGAGAGAGAGAGAGAGAGAGAGAGAGAGAGAGAGAGAGAGAGAGAGAGAGAGAGAGAGACTTAAAAGATCGTCTGTCATGAGAAAACGAAAAAGAAATGTACGTAAAATCATGTAGAGAGAGAGAGAGAGAGAGAGAGAGAGAGAGAGAGAGAGAGAGAGAGAGAGAGAGAGAGAGAGAGACTTTTCCTCCTTGTCTTTCCTGCCTCTGAAATAATAAGGTCCCCAAAGGCGCTATTCCTCCTTGGTGAGCATCAAATTCCATCTCGCTAACTCTCTCTCTCTCTCTCTCTCTCTCTCTCTCTCTCTCTCTCTCAATCCCTCCGAGGAAAGCTTACTGTTTACTCAACCCGCTGCGGTGACTCCTTATTAAAGAATGTTACTCCTGTTTGGATCAAGACAACACGCTCAAACACTGCTATTTACTACGACCCAAAGCATCTCACATTATTTCCTTTTTCATCTCGTTTTCTTCTTCTTCTTCCTCCTCCTCCTCCTCCTCCTCTTCTTCTTCTTCTTCTTCTTCTTCTATTTTCCTCTTTTTCGCCTTTTTCTATTTGATTTTTTATTATTATTATTTTAGTGTTTTTTGTTAAGTTTGTGAATTTTTTATGCGGGGTCATTGTTTGTTGTTATTGTTCTTCAGTGTGGTTGTGGTGGTGGTGGTAGTTGTTGTTAGTAGTGGTGGTGGGAGTGGTGATTGTCGGGGTAGTGATGATGGTGGTGCTGGTGGTGGTATAGAAGTAGTAGTAGTGGTAGCAGTGGTTGTGGTGGTAGTAGTAGTAGTAGTAGTAGTAGTAGTAGTAGTGGTGGTGGTGGTGGTGGTGGTGGTGGTGGTGGTGGTGGTGGTGGTGGTGGTGGTGGTGGTAGTATAGTAGTTGATGATGTAGTAGTAGTAGTAGTAGTAGTAGTAATAGCAGATGTATTAGTGTTAGTAGTATTAGTATTAGCATAAGTATTAGTAGTATTTGTAGTAGCAGCAGTATTATTACTATCATTATTATTATTATTATTATTATTATTATTATTAGTAGTAGTAGTAATGGTAGTGGTATTGATAAAACTACTAGTATGAGTATTAATATTAGCATTATTAGTAGAATAATCATTGTCGTTATTATCATTATCATTATCAGTAGTAAAAGAAGAAGGAAAAGAGTATATATGTATGTGTAATTGTATTGTACTTACGGATTTATTTATGTATGTATGTATGTATGTATGTATGTATGTATGTATATATATATATATATATATATATATATATATATATATATATATATATATATATATATATATATATATATATAATCTATTGTACCTGTACATAATATTTATTTATTTATTATGGTCGTAAATGGTGATGTGAACAGATCTGACTTTCATACAAATTTCAGATTCATGAACGGTTGTGGTGGTGGTGGTGGTGGTGGTGGTGGTGGTGGTGGTGGTGGCTTACTTTTTCAATCTACGTGTGGTGGAATTGTTCATTACAATAAATAATGAGCGAATGCATATTCCACAGTGTACACCAATAAATATACATGTAAACGCCACTTTCTTTCATTAGCGCACACACACACACACACACACACACACACACACACACACACACGAATAATGAGACAGAAAACACTCCGCCGTGCTGTCTATCACTGAAGAACAAACATGTAAAGCTTTATATAGGTCAATTATTTTCTTGTTTTTGTGTTTTATATTTCCCTTCGGTCCTCAGTATATGTGGCGCTGTGTGGTGGGCGTGGCGTGGCGTGGCGTGGCGCGGTGTATGGTCTGAGGGTGTAGGTAACAGGGTTAGGAGGTCACGTGATGCTTCCAGGTGGCGTTAGTGGTTTCGAATCCCGTTACTTGTTTTTCCTCCTTTTTTTCTCTGGTGGCTTCCAATCCCATTATTTCTTTAGTTTTCATTTATTTTTTTCTCCTTTCCCACGTTATGTTTGTTGATTGTCCTCTCTTTTCTATGGTGTTTTTTCTGGTGATGTTTTTTTTTTCTTTGGTTTTCCTATTTTATGATACCCGTCCTTTATTTTTGCTTTCTATTACGTCTTGTTCTCCTTCTTTTACCAAATTACTCTTCTGTTTTCCATTAATTATTCTTCAAACAAAAGAGGAAGCTGACCAACGGCAACAAAAATTAAGATAAAACAAAGGCCCACTTGATTGCCAGTTCCCTAAAGGAGTCATAGAGTTAGCCAAAAGTCTGGACAAATGTTTCGAAACCTCTCTCTTAAAAGAAGTCAAGTCGTAGATATTCACGTGTATTTTCAATTTTTTACAATATTCATATCCCCAATCACTAGTTTCTCCTTTCACCACCAGTCGTCTCTTTCCTCTCTAGACATAACCATTATTCTGTATTCCACTTTTTATTTGCCTAATTCACGTGTATTTTAAATTTTTTACAACATTCATATCCCCATCACTTCTGTTTCTCCTTCCCCCACCAGTCGTCTCTTCCCTCTCTAGATGTAACCATAGCCAAAGTTGAGCTATAGGTTATCCAATGAGCCATAACTTCCACTAAGGTTTCGTGTAAGGAAGTACGCCTCTGGATTCGTTAAAAGGAGTTCCGTGCGAAGAGGCAATGAAAACTCCGAGACGATGAGGCGACACCATAAACACGAGGCACTGATCTGACTCTCCACGCACTCCAGGACACAGAGGCGGATGGACAGCACTAAAAGAATACAATGAAGTCTACGTAATAATAATTGACCTTCATTTAATTCCTAGTGCCAAGACGCGTTTTCCTATTCATTGTGACTATTTGGTGATTTTATACAGCTTCAGAAACTTATACGGGGATCAAAATAGTGAAGACTTTCGCCATTAATCTTCTGACCTCCACATACTCTTCTTGGTGTTAATAAAATCGTCTAATCGTACACAAATCTCAAAGTAAAAATGTGTCCCAGTACTTAAGGGATTAAAAGGGAGGTTTTTTTGACATTTATCTATTTCTTTTGGTTAACTCTCTCTTACCGGTAAGAAGACTGACAATTAAGTGGGCCTTTGATTCGTTTCTCTGTTGTCCTTGGTCAGTTTTCCCTTTTACATACACACACACAAAAAAAAAAAAAAAAAAAAGACCCACGAGATAACGATATACTGAACCATATTCGAAAACTTCTACTCTCCCTCGATTACTTGCATAAGGCTTTAGTTGAAGTGGTACGGTGTTTAATATGAGTCTTTTACTGTTACAGCAACACAAGCTACATTTCTACACTATTAACCTCCTCAGCACCATGACGTATTTCCCTATTCATACTGTTTACTACTTGGTGATTTAATACAGCTTCAGAAACTCATAGGGGGGGGGGCACTAGATTAAAATAGTGAAGACTGTGGCTACTAATTTTCTGACCTGCATAGACCCTTGTTAATGTCAATGAAATGGTCTAGTCATACACAAATCTCAAGGTAAAAATGTGTCCCAGTACTGAAGGGATTAATAGGAAAACGCTCTTGAGAACCTGGGTAATAATTTCACTGGTCTTTGAAAACAGTATTGATGAGGGACCAAAGCGTTTCTCAATACTGGCCTGACACAAGACTCACTCGATGATACACACGTGACATCAACACTTACTTGTACTGCTATAGGGGCCGGTCATGATCCCTTAGAGCTCTGCAGAAATTGGCTTAAGGAACATAGATCGAGGAGATACATGAGAATAAAGAGGATAATTCTCTGATTTTTAGACTAGAAAATTAGTCCAGAAAGATAAGTAGGAAACTGATTCTTAAATATCTGTTGGTGATTAGAAAATAACATACAAGAAAGCAACTAATAAACACAATTACATACATCTTACAAATAGAAAACTGATCCCATTTCCATCTACACAATCTTTTTTTCTACATTTTTGTCCCTAAAGGATCAACAAATTAAGACTTTTTTTTTTTATCCTCTCCTTTCTGTGCCTTCCGGTTGGCCTGTTTCTAGCATGAAAATAACCCAAAATACGTGGATATATATACATTTGGTAAAGCAAGAAAGGAAAAAGAAGGGAAAAAACACAGTGACATGGCATTACCTCAGGACAATTTTTACAAGCTGACACACCCACACGACGGAGGCGGCGGCTGTGATGCGGAAGTAAAACACGCAAATAGAAGCACAAATATAAGCCGCGCACGTGAAAAAATCCCTTTGGTACACAGGAAAGCAGAAACAAGGCTTTACTGCATGGACATTTTAACCCAGCAATAAAAGTCACACACCTACGCGGAGGAGGAGAACTGGAAGGCATAAAGAACACTAGAGCCAAAATAGAGACCGAGCTGAAAATATGTCTACGGTAACAGAGAGAGAGACAGAGACAGAGAGAGAGAGAGAGAGAGAGAGAGAGAGAGAGAGAGAGAGAGAGAGAGAGAGAGAAAAAAATACAATAAACGAATATACACAAAATAAATGAATCAATAAATAAAAACAAACCCGGAAATCAACAAACACTCATAACTAAATGAAGAAACAGAAAATGAACGAGATAAACCACAACACAGACAATGAAATTCTAAACCTCACCCGTACTATTTGTTTACCATCCTGCGTCAACGCCTGTCACCCTGCCATCTCCTCCCTCCCTCCCTCCCTCTCACGCGACCACCAGACCTAAGGGGAGAAAGAGAAAGAGAGAGAGAGAGAGAGAGAGAGAGAGAGAGAGAGAGAGAGAGAGAGAGAGAGAGAGAGAGAGAGAGAGAGAGAGGGGGAAGAGGGCACTTTGTTTATATAATCAATTAAAAGTGCAATTACTCTTCCAAAGCTTCGATTGCAATTACTCCCGATTTTTTTTATTTTAAAGTTGGAATTCAATTTTATTCACAATTTCACAAAACCCATGTAATTAATTGCCTTCCATTGCTTAAAAACGCGGCGGTGACGGGCAGAGAGGCCAGTGACGAGACGGATGAGGGGAGGCTGTGATGGTGGCGCTAGTAGTGGTGGTGGTGGTGGTGGTGGTGGTGTGGACCTAACTCCCGTGGCTGAGTTAAAACGACACTGGCTGATAATTTGTGGTAAAGCGTGTAGGAGGAAAATAATGAAACCAATGTATAATAAAGAAAAAAAAGAAGGAAAATGCTCAGTAAAATAATGGTGAATTACTGAAAGAAAATGACGAAAATAGCACAAAAAATGAGAACTGATGATAATGGGAGATAAACACGTGGAAAAAAAAAGAGAATAAATAATTAAAGAAAAATGAAAATATATTCTAAGTAATTGATGTTAAAATGAAGAAATATAGAAGGTGATTAAAATGAGAGCGAATGATAAAGAAAAAGGAAGAAAAAAGAAAATTAGGAAGTGTAAAGGAAAATGAAGAGAGAGAGAGAGAGAGAGAGAGAGAGAGAGAGAGAGAGAGAGAGAGAGAGAGAGAGAGAGAGAGAGAGAGAGAGAGAGAGAGAGAAAACGCCCCTGGGTAAGTGAGAATGGAACTTAATGCCAACCCATGATAAAAGTGAGCGATAAAAGTGATGAAGGACAATGGAAAGCGATAAATATGAGAGCAGGAGAAGAAATAATGAGGGGATTAATGTTCACAGGGATGGATAAAGAACGAAACGGGGAATAAAAAAGTGTGTGTATGGAAAAAAAAAAAAAAAAAAAAAAACAGGAGGAAGAACAATGTATACAACAAGGCAATGATGGAATGGAGGGCAATATAGAAAGGGAAATAACTATAAAAAATGGAGATAATACTTTTGTTTCTTCTACTACTACTACTACTACTACTACTACTACTACCACTACTGCTACTATTCTACTACTACTACTACTACTACTACTACTACTACTACTACTGCTACTACTACTACTACCACTACTACTGTTACTACTACTACTACTACCACTACCTTGAATGTGATTCCAGAGAGAGAGAGATAGATAGAGAGAGAGAGAGAGAGAGAGAGAGAGAGAGAGAGAGAGTGTGTGTACGTGTGTGTGTAATAGAGTTGTCGACCGTAAAATAAATAAAAATTGGCATATCATTGTAAGCAAATAGATCAAAACAACACAGCACAGGAAACACAATATAAATAACTGACAACGTTAGTGTTTGCATCCATAAATGTACAGACAAATAACACACACACAAAAAAACAACAACAACAACAATTCAACCAACGGAAAAAAAAAAAGAATCAGCTCAGCAAGAGAGGAAAATATATTGTTTACCAGAGAGAGGGTTCCGTTCCACTCCCTCTCTCCATTCCACTCCACACTGTACACCGTCCTTTCTCTCTCTCTCTCTCTCTCTCTCTCTCTCTCTCTCTCTCTCTCATGTTAAATACCGATCCTTTCCTCTCTTTTTTCTCTCTCCATTATCTCCTCTCCCATGTTAAATACCGTTCACTTCCTTGGTGGAAAATAAAGAATCTGAATCTGAATCTGAATCTGAATCTCTCTCTCTCTCTCTCTCTATATTTTTATTTTCATGTAAGAGGGAGAACTATCAAGGGCAAAAAGAAAATGAATATTAGAAAAAAAAAATGCCCACCTGAATTGTAGTCTCCACAAAAGAATAAAAAAAAAAAAAAATCCGTCAAAATTCAGGGACAAATATATATTGGTAGACTCTGTATGATGGCTACCCACCTGCTTCCATCTATCGTTCCTGTGTGATCTTTTAAAGCTCATTCTTGACATACAACTAACTGCTTGATCAGTGAGTACATTTCATTCATATACCACGAGGAGATAGAGTGGAAGAGGAGGTGGATGTGGTGAAGAGTGACAAGAGGAGATGGTGTGGAGGAAGAGGAGGTGGATTTTAAAGCTCATTCTTGACATACAACTAACTCCTTGATCAGTGAGTACATTTCATTCATATACCACTCTATTTTGATAATCAGTTCCTTTCCTTTCTCTTTCTTAACCCCTTCAGTACTGGGGCGCATTTTTACCATGAGTTTTATATAGGATTAGACGATATTATATACATTAGAAGATTAATGGCTGCAGTTTCCACTATCTTAATCCCCACATAAGTTTCTGAAGCTGTATAAAATCACCAAATAGTAAGCAGAATGATTATGGAAACTGCTACTGAAGGGGTTAAACCTAATTTTTTTCAAGCTTGATCTTAGTAGTGACTCAAGATGTATGTCTACTGTTCTTTCTTCACACATGAGGTCATGAAAAATATTGGGTAAGGTAATTCTTCTTACTATTTAGCGATTTTACACAATTTCAGAAACTCGTGTCGGGATTAGAATAGTGAACACTCTGGCCATTAATCTTCTGGCCTCCATAGACCCTTCCTAATGTTGATAAAAATCGTCTAATCACATCCAAAACTCAAGGCAAAAATACGTTCCAGTACTGAAGGTTTAAATCTATTGACTCAGCACTAACAACTAACAATAAAGAGACGCACCTGAATGA
>NC_059271.1:1557500-1597500 GCF_017591435.1 Portunus trituberculatus | reverse complement strand
CTTATGTTCTCACGCATTTTTTTTAATCATTACCTTCATTGAATATTGTTATAGTCTTATCTTCCCTCTTACCCCATTCACAGCCACGGAGAGTATTCAGAGTCCACGATATCTTCTATTATTATTCAGAAAGGAGCGAGTATGCATTGAACTGTAGCGATCCAATGAATAAGGCCTGATGGTTTTTAGTACCCTGATTATGAAGAACGCGACCTTAATCTTCTCAAGTCCTCTAATGATATACCTGGAATATAACGAGACAGGAGCGCAGAGAGGGTAGCGAGAATAAGATACAGTTATATGTAGAATTTCCTATAGTTTCAACGTATCCATCATTGTCTATTTCAGTCTCAATAGTATTTCATGCCAGCACCGATCTGCGTTAAGTCTTCTAATGGTGTGTGGAATATAATGAGCCGTCCTCTGATACTGGAAGGGTAATGAGAGATGGTTTTATGGGGGTTTTCATGAAGAGATTCTTATTTTATTGTTGTTTACTTTTTTTTTTATGCAAGAGGGAAAGCTGGGCAAGGGCAACAATAAATTAAAAGAAAAGGGCCACTCGATTGCCAGTTCCCTAAACCTCTTGAGTACCATGACGCGATTTCCTATTCATTCTGCTTACTATTTGATGATTTTACACAGCTTCAGAAACTTTTGAGGGAGGTTGATTTGCACGCACAGTTTCTTATTTTGACAATTCCTTTGTTACTTATTTACTGTTCAAAAATAAAGGTAACCGATCTTCCCAAGTACTCTAGTGATTCTATAACAAAAAGAAAAAAAAAAGAAAAAAAATCTAGCAATTCTAGAAAAAAAAGGAAAAACAATTTGTACGCACAGTTTCTTATTTTGACCATTCCTGTGTTACTTTCCTACAGCTCTGACATAAACAAAGCTGATCTTATTTCTCTAGTGTTTCTATAACATAAAAAACCCTGTAATTCTAGAAAAAAACAACGAGAAAGAAAGAAATACAATTTATACGCAGAGTTTGTTATTTTGATCCCTTTCTTTGTTACTTATTTACAGTTCAAACATAAACAAAATTGATCTTCCCAACTACACTAATGATTCTATAACATAAAAAAACAAACATCTAGCAATTCCATAAAAAAAATTAAAAAAAAACACGAAAGAAGCACAATTTTTACCCAGAGTTTGACATTTTGACCTTGTCCATCATTACTAATTCACGGTTCAAACATAAACAAAACTGATCTTATTTCCTCTAGTGATTCTATAACAAAAGAGAAAAAAAATCCAATAATTCTAGAAAAAAAAAAAAATGAAAGAAACAATTTTTACCCAGAGTTTGATATTTTGACCTTGTTCTTCGTTGCTAATTTCATTCGCAACATATGCAACACTAACAACAAAAAGAAATGAGGGAATATATGATGTCCTAAAAACATTTCTGATTTGACTGATACGGTCTGACTAATTAAACTCGTGATGAATATTAGAGAGCAAAACACGTCGAGACTTGTGATTAACTGAGAATTTTTTGCCGTCATTATATGCGTGTATACATCAAAACACAATATTGAGGATGAGAGAGAGAGAGAGAGAGAGAGAGAGAGAGAGAGAGAGAGAGAGAGAGAGAGAGAGAGAGAGAGAGAGACTGTTGTGTAGTGTTACATGACTACTTTGTTACATTCTGCCCTGTTGATCTTAACCCCTTCAGTACTAGGATCCATTTTTACTTTAATATTTGAGTACGATCAGAGCCTTTTATTGACATTACGAAGGGCCTATAGAGGTCAGAAGATTAATGGGCCACAGTCTTCACTATTTGAATCCCCCACATGAATTTCTGAAGCTGTATAATAAAATCACTCAATAGTAAACAAAATGAATATAGAAACGCGTCATGGTACTGAAAGGTTTAATCGCAAGTCTGTCAGTCAGTATGTACGTATGTTGTGTTGAGTTGCGTTGCTTGTTGTTCGTTGTTGTTGTTGTTATAGGTGTTGCTCTGTGATCGGCTCCGTGAAAGTGTCAGTGGTAAAGTGATGCGTGTTATCCAATTAACTTTTACTTCCATACGACGATCTATTTACATATTCATCAACATGTTATTTAGATCTATTAACGTTATTATTATTTTTCTATTGGGTAAAGTACGAACCGGTTTGTGTTTATATAAGACATGATGGTTTATTGGAGGTTCCCTTGTGCTTTTACGCTCCTCCAAAAACGAAGACAAGTGAAAGAGATGAAGTACTAGCCCTTTCAATACCGTGACGCGTTTCCATATTCATTCTGCTTATTATTTCGTGATTTTATACAGCTTCAGAAACTCATGTGGGGGAATAAAATAATGACGACTGTGGCCATTACTCTTCCGACCTCCATTGACGTTTCCTATTGTCTATGAAATGGTCCAATCGTACACAAATCTTAAAGTAAAAATGTGTCCCAGTATTGAAAAGGTAATAAGAGGAAGAGGATTATAAAGGAAGGAATATGAAGGAAACTAAACAGGTTAAGGTCATTATAAATCTTTTCATGCTGGTATTTTCTGAGAGGAATAATGAAAGATGAATTCCTTTTCATTTCCTTTTTTTTCTTTTTGATTTCGTATTTGCTAATAACTGGTGAAAAAAACCACTGCACTTTTTATCCTTCCAATAAAAAAAAAAAAAAAAAAAAGGAATGCTATATCTTTTGTATGTGTGTGTGAGAGTGGAAGAAAAATAGAGAAGAAGAAGAAAAACTAAGAGATGGAGTTTTTGAGTTTTCATATTTCCCTCCAATAACATCTACAAGAGACGAAAACAAGAACCAAAACATCGAAGTTCGTTTCTTATGCTCACCGATTCTGTCTTGAAATAACATCCCAGGCGAGTTCTTAACCTCTGCAGTACCATGACACGTTTCCACATTCATTCTGCTTACTATTTGGTGATTTTATACAACTTCAACAACTTATGTGCCGATTAAAATAGTGAAGACTAGCTATTAATATTTTTGACCTACATAGACCCTTCCTAATGTAAATAAAATCATCAAATCATACCCAAAACTCAAGGTAAAAATGCGTCCCAGTACTGAAGGGGTTAATTAAGAGAAATATGAGCGAGAAATTCCCTCTTGATGTGCCATTCCATTAGCAAGAGTAAAGAGGTCAGGCTTCAAGCAAGGGACGAGAAAGACAGGAGACAAATAATTAAATGAGGCGTGGGTGAAAGGTGCCAGCAAGAGGAGGAGGAGGAGGAGGAGGAGGATGGGGCATATGTATCCTATAATTGTTTCGCTATCACATCCTGCATCCTTGGCTTTCACGCCCCTCCGCCTAGGAAATGAACGCACCACCTCCTCCTCCTCCGTCAGTACAGTACCATTTACGAATTAGTTAATGCCCCAGATATCGAGGCTTTTGATGTGTGTGTCTGTGTGTGTGTGTGTGTGTGTGTGTGTGTGTGTGTGTGTGTGTGTGTGTGTGTGTGTGTGTGTTGTTCCGCGCCCAGTCTACACAACTGCAGAGAAACGGATAAGTGGCATGGAGGAGGAGGAGGAGGAGAAGGAGGAGTGAGGAGGAGGAGGAGTGAGGAGGAGGAGAAGGAGGAGGAGGAGGAGGAGGAGGAGGAGGAGGAGGAGGAGGAGGAGGAGGAGGAGGAGGAGTGAGGAGGAGGAGGAGGAATGAAGGAGTGAGGAGATGGTAGAGTTGTCATAAGTGTAATGGTTAATGGCAACAAAGGGACATACAACTGACGGGGCCTAGGTAGGGGTAGTAGGAGAGGCAGGCAGAGAGTCGGGAGAGAGGGGGGGAGGTAGTGCAGGCTGATAGCAACTTACTAATTGGTCCATAAAGGCGAGGCACTAACAGCAATTACCACCAATGCTAAGCGGAGACGTCTTCGTTGTATTAGGAAGTGACGATGACAGATTTCCTTCCTCCTTGCCACTACACACTAATCTGTCAACTAATGGGGACTCTCTATTGCTCTGTATTCCTCCTCTTTTTCCTTCGTTTCTTTTGTTTTCGTGTAATGTAATCGCTGTTTCCCGAGTGACTGATTTCCTTTCTATTTGTCACTACATACAATTCTCGAAACAACTTCTAATGGTGACTCTTTATTCTTCTTTATTCCTTCCTCTTTTTTTTCTGCTGTTTCTATTAATGGCTATTCTGTTCCTTTTATTCCTTTTCTTTTTTCTGCTGTTCTATTAATGGTGACTATCTATTCCTCTCTATTGCTCTTCTTTTTCTCTTGCTTCTCTTAACGATTACTCTCTCTGTTCTTCTCTATTCCTCTTCTTTTTATTCTAGTTTTTCTTGTTTTCGTCTCATGTAATCACTGTCTTCCTAATTCCTTATTCTCTCTATGCTACTCCTTATCTTTCTTTATTATCTCAACCACCTTCTCCTCCTCCTCCTCCTCAATTCCTCCTCTTCCTTGCTCCTGATCAAGAGTTTAATCTCATCTTCCTCCTCCTCCTTCTCTCAGTCTCTTTCTTCCTCTTCATTGTAAAATCTATTGGACGTTTTTTTCTTCTCTTTCCTCTTTTTATGCTTCTTGATTTTCCATGCGACTCATCAAAGAATATTCTGCTTCCCTCTTTCCTCTTCTCTACCCGACCATTATTATTTTTTCCGTGTTCTCTTTCCTCCATCTTTATTTTCGTTCCAACGAGCCGCCATGTTGCTTCTGTGCCACTAAATGCTTTCCTTGGTTTCTTACTTCCTTCCTTCATTTCTTTAGTATTTCTTTTACTCCTTCTTTTAGTCTTCCTCCTCCTCCTCCTCCTTCTCTTCTGCTTCTTCCCTCCTTTCATTACAACATGTCTCATCCATATTTTCCTCTGTCTCTTTGTATTAACTGCAGCTAACATAACTATCCTCCTACTTGTCCTTCTCTTCCTCCTCCTCCTTCTCCTCTTTCTCTTCCTCCTCCTCCTCCTCTGTGCCGCTAAATGCTTATCTTGTTTTCTTGCTTTTCTTCCTTTCTTTTATTTTCTTTGGTATTATCTTTTTAACTCCTCCTTTTGGTCTTCCTCCTCCTCCTCCTCCTCCTCGTTGTCCCCGTTCTTCTTTTTGCTCCACTTCTTGGTTCTGCTTCTTTTCATCTGATTTTTCGTCCTCCTTTTCTTCTTTTCGTGTGTGTTCTTCCTTTTTCCACTCCTCGTCTCCTTTTTCTTCTTGTTCTTCATCCTGTTAATATTCTTTTCTCTTTAGCTTTTTTTTTCGCACCCCTTGTCCTTATTGTTGTTGTTGTTGTTGTTGTTGTTGTTGTTCTCCTCCTCCTCCTCCTCCGTCTTCGCCTTTGCTATCATTTTTCTTTTACGATATTTTCGATAGAGAAGTCCACAAAAAACCTGGGTAAAGGAAAGTAGGCATGTTGGTGTTTGTTCTTCCTTTGCGTTCCTCCTCTTCCTCCTCCTCCTGCAGGCAATTAGAAATGACGCAAGGCGGCTACAAATATACGAGGGAGGAAGTAATCAACGTAAATGGAATAGAGGAAGAAAACAAGCAAAGTTATGGCGCTCTATCTTTAACACACACACATACACACACACACACACACACACACACACACACACACACACACGGCGATGCACGCACGCACCCATTTTTAATCAAGCTGACAATACCAGGCCGACAAAAAAAGGACAAAAGCTGTTCGGATAATGCCAAACCTCTATCTTTGCAATCTGTGTTTTGTTAAGCCAGCCGCGATTACCTTTGTCGTGTGTGTGTGTGTGTGTGTGTGTGTGTGTGTGTGTGTGTGTGTGTGTGTGTGTGTGTGTGTGTGTAATGAGTTTTTTTTTTTTTATCTCTTGTCTCTTTCCTCTTTCTGGTTATATTTCTTATCTTTAACTTCTCCAGTAATGCCTTTTTTTTTTATTTATCATGTCTGTCATCCTTGTCACGTTCTCTCTCTCTTTCTCTTTTTCTGTATCTGTCTCTCTATCTCTCTCTCTTTCTCTCCTTCTCTTCCTTTTCATTTTTCTTCTTTCTGATCTCTCTCTCTCTCTCTCTCTCTCTCTCTCTCGTCTTATTATGTATCTGTATTTCCTTCAGTTTCTTTTCTTTTGTTCGTTTCCTTCACCTTTATTCCTCCTGTCACTTGTTTACTGTTTTTTCTACCTATTTTTCTCATTATTGATATATTTTTTTTCCTTATTCCTTCACTTCGTTTCCTTTGACTCTCTTTTCTTTCTATTTCTTTTTTCTCCTTCCGTCACTTTTTTTTTTATATATTCTTTTTACAATTTTCCTTCATGATCGGTATATTTTTCAACGCCATTCACTTTGTTCCCTTTGATTAGCTTTCCCTTACTCCTTTTTCTCCTTCCACTACAGTTTCTATTTTTTTGTCCAGACTTTCTCTCCCTCTCTCTTTTTTTTTAGTTTAGTTTTTTTTTTTCCGTCCCTGTGCAAAGTGAGGTGGAGCTGAAAGTAGTGATATCATTGAGCAAACATTCCTCGCTAGTGACACACAGTTTTTTATGGCTTTATTCAATCTCACGAGAGCAAAGCGCCGCCGGCCGTACAAAAAAAAAAAAAAAAAACACTTCCTTAAAATACTTACGTCGAAAACTTTGTCACAATCCAATTTCATACGAAGGAGGGACACGCAGATTCTGGCGGTAAAAATGAGGACGTAGGCAAAAGGTGAGATATTAAAAAACTTTTCATACATATATATTCTCCGTCGATGACTTTGCTTGTCTTCGCTGCTGAAAGTACGGCAGTTTGGAGTCTAGTCTTTCCTTGGCGTCCCAGCTGCGTGAAAGTAGTATTTTCTTCCAAACTTTTCTACATATCACTGCGCGATCAATCTTATATCGAGTCGACGCTGCGAATTTTTCACACACTTATTCCTTCCTCACGAGAGAGAAAGAGAGAATGGAAAGGAGTTACTACGACGCCACTTCTTTTCGCCAACCTCCTCCCCTTTGCTGCTCCTGAGATGCGATTTACGGAATACAACAGAAGGGGCCATTATTGAACCATCGAGGGCCGTTCAGATACTTCCGTGTGTCTTCATCCCCCTTCCCCATCCAGCCTTCCACTCTTGCCCTCCCGCCTCCTCACATTACCGGGTTCCCGAGATCTAATAAAACTTTGGAACGCCTGCTGAAGAGTCAGTTTGAGGCTTAAATTTATCTTACGTGATCACATCTGTGGAGGAGAGGTAAGATGAGGAGGAGGAGGAGAAGCAGGCGAAGGCGTAGGAGGATGAGGAAGAGGAGGAGGAGGAGGAAAAGATGGTGGCTGACTTCAACACTCTAATATTTCCTTTACCTCAAAGCTCGTAAAGGTCTCGAACAGCAGTTAAGAGGAGTCAAGAGGACCTGGTGAAAATGGAACGAAAGTGGTAAAAAGGATTGAGAAAGGAAGGGGGCCGTCAAGAGGAGCCCCTACCTTTCCCTTCTATCCCTTTCCTCCCATCAATGAGACCCATTTAGCCTCCTTAACGCTGTACGCTCGGTAACGGGGCAGCCTCGTATCAAAGAGCCTTGTTAGTAAAGTCTTGGCCTTGACCCCGTTACTGCCACGTGTCTCACCGCTGCCGGCATCGTGTCCTGCGCTTGCTCATTATAGTCTTCAGTTCAGTCTTCTTTCTATCCGTGCCACGACAATCTTTACCCCATTTGGTCTATATGTCATACGAATACTGTCAGTTACACGATATTATTTTACTCTTAATCCCTTCTGTACCATGACGCTTTCCATATGGTGAATTTTATACAGCTCCAGAAACATATGGCCTCTGATCATTAATCTTTTGACCTCCATAGACACTTCCTAATGTAAATAGAATCGTCTTATGACACCCAAAATATCAAGGAGAAATTTCATCTCAGTACTGAAGGGATTAATATCAGAGTTGGTATTCTTATAGGCCTAAAAATGAAAAATTAACTCACGTACATCCCGTCTTCTCTCTTTCTTAGCTACACAATGCTCTCTAACATACGAATTTTTGATTCTGAAGACCAAACAATACAGTACTGTCAGCTATACTGCTCTGACTATTAACCCCTTCAGAACTGGGACGCATTTTTACCGTGAGTTTTGCGTATGATTAGGCCATTTGATTTACATTATTTAGGGTCTATGGAGGTTAGAAGATTAATAGCCAAAGTCTTCACGATTTTAGTCCTCCATTTAAGTTTCTGAAGCTGTATAAAATTGCAAATAGTAAGCGGAATGAATATGAAAATGTGGAGCGGAGTTTTGTGTACATGTTCTGTTACAAGGCTCATCTCGCCTCGGGGATGGTGACTGGGGCTTGCCTACTGGGGAAGCGACGGTGACTTCTACTGGTGTGGTGGAGACAAGAACCTGTGTGTGTGTGTGTGTGTGTGTGTGTGTGTGTGTGTGTGTGTGTGTGTGTGCACTGAAGGGGTTAATCTAAGAGTTTCTGATTCTGAAAGCTTATAATGAAAAAAAAAGACAAACTTTCAAAATCCTTTCTCTGTCAGCCACACAGTACTTTCTAACACAACTTTCTAATTCAAGTGACCAAACGTGTTACACTTTTCATCTCTTCTTCTTCCTCTAACACAACTTTTTAATTCTAGTGACGAAACGCACTGCACTTTTCATCTTCCTCTTCTAACACAACACATTCGAGTGACCAAACGCGCTACAATTTCCGTCTGTTCTCCTTCCTCTTACACAACTTTCTAATTCGAGTGACCAAACGTACTACAAATTCCATCTGTTCTCCCTCTTCTGTCTTTCCTAAGGTGCCTATTCCTTGCAGCTCAAAATAGAAAGAAAATAGGAGATTCGAAAAAAAAGTAGAATATAGGAAAAGTTTCGTGAAATTCATATAGAAACAGGAATCAAAATATGTGACTTTTAAACGCCAGGTGAAAAGACAATCAAGAGAGAATGAGACCTTGACCTTGGGAAGAATCAAAATCAAAACAGAAAGGAAAATAAAGGAGAATGAAACAGAATACGGGAAAAGATTCGTAAAATTCATAGTCTTTCCTCAGGTGCCTATTGCTTGCCGCTCAAATGACATAGGTAATCTCCCGCGCCTTAGCCCCGTCCCTCAATCCCCGCCGCCCCTCAGGCTCATAATAAGGAGCGGGGTGGCCGTGGTGCAAGAGCGGCGTATATTGATTGTTTGGGGTAAAGCCGAGACGACCGCGACCCTTCGGAAGGCAAGTCACGGCGGGCGCTCCTCAGGTCAGTCACATTCCATTAAGCCAGCAAATGGTGACACAGTTTGCTCCCTTTAGAGTTTCGTGATGGCGGCGGAGAGGAGAGAAGGCGGAGGTGGGTGAAGTTCCAATGCCTCTAGGGGACTCTTGCTTTCTTTACTTTTCCTCCCTGAAATACGACGCCTTCTGCTCCTCGCCTTTCCCTTTGATGTATCTACTCGTGCCTTGGGAAACGCGTCTTTATGTGATTCTCAAAGGCAACGGGGATCGAGGGGTGGTCCTTTGTGAAGCCGCTGCCACCTAAAGATGATGCGACGCTCCAAACTGTTATGGAAATTATATATGACATAAGAAAATAAACTTGTAATGGAAAAAGAGAGAGAGGGAAAGAAAAAAAAACTATCTGGGTCTCGTCATGCACAGGAGAGAGAGACATGGAGGGAGGGAGAGGCTGAGGGAGAGAGGGAGGGAGGGAGGGAGAGGCTGAGGGAGTGAGGGAGGGGAGGAGGGAGCAACAGGTAGGTTTGGTCCCCTCCACAGGTCCTTCACACTCACACACAGCCCACCTCACACGCCTCGCCACAATGCACCCCGTAAGCAAAAAAAGGAAAAAAGCAACAACAAAAACAAACAATACACTAAAAAAAAGCAGAAAAAACAAAAGTATATATAAAAAGACCAAAAATCGAACACAAGCTCCACCATCCATTGTTTGTTTTTATTTCAGACACTCTCTCTCTCTCTCTCTCTGACACATAACTTTTTCCCTTTTTCCTCAAATCCTCGGAAGCATGAAGCCATTACTCCTTTTCCAGTTTGGTACATGCGCAGCCAATACTCTGACAGGAGAGAGAGAGAGAGAGAGAGAGAGAGAGAGAGAGAGAGAGAGAGAGAGAGAGAGAGAGAGAGAGAGAGAGAGAGAGAGAGAGAGAGAGAGAGAGAGAGAGAGAGAGAGAGAGAGAGAGAGAGAGAGAGAGAGACTGAAACACCACCACCACCACCAAGAACAACAACAAGAGCCACTACAACAAAGCTTAGAGTGATAATCAATATTCCAAAATCTTTAGGCTTAGATGAGAGAGAGAGAGAGAGAGAGAGAGAGAGAGAGAGAGAGAGAGAGAGAGAGAGAGAGAGAGAGAGAGAGAGAGAGTGTGTGTGTGTGTGTGTGTGTGTGTGTGTGTGTGTGTGTGTGTGTGTGTGTGTGTGTGTGTGTGTGTGTGTGTGTGTGTGTGTGTGTGTGTGTGTGTGTGTGTGTGTGTGTAATTCACCTCGGTCGTCTGCTGGTCACCCAGCCAGTCTTCCCCATTACGGAGCGAGCTCAGAGCTCATAGACCGATCTTCGGGTAGGGACTGAGACCACAACACACTCCACACACCGGAAAGCGAAGCCACAACCCTCGAGTTACATCCCTTGCCTATTTACTGCTAGGTGAACACACCCCACACATTAAGAGGCTTGCCCATTTGCCTCGCCGCACCGGGACTCGAACCCGGCTCTCTCGATTGTGAGTCGAGCGTGCTAACCACTACACTACGCGGTGTGTGTCTGTCTGTCTGTGTGTGTGTGTGTGTGTGTGTGTGTGTGTGTGTGTGTGTGTGTGTGTGTGTGTGTGTGTGTGTGTGTGTGTGTGTGTGTGTGTGTGTGTGTGTGTGTGTGTGTGTGTGTGTGTGTGTGTGTGTGTGTGTGTGTGTTCACTGTTTGATCTGCTGCAGTCTCTGACGAGACAGCCAGACGTTACCCTACGGAACGAGCTCAGAGCTCATTATTTCCGTGTGTGTGTGTGTGTGTGTGTGTGTGTGTGTGTGTGTGTGTGTGTGTGTGTGTGTGTGTGTGTGTGTGTGTGTGTGCAATAATCTTTTGGGCTCACTCAAGTTGTATTGCCTGAAAAATTTTCTTACCAGATGAAAAGAGAGTTTTGCATGTCCAGCATATTAAAACGAGAGAGAGAGAGAGAGAGAGAGAGAGAGAGAGAGAGAGAGAGAGAGAGAGAGAGAGAGAGAGAGAGAGAGAGAGAGAGAGAGAGAGAGATACAAACACACCTGGGAGAGAAAGAGAAAGAGGAAGATAAAGGACGCGAAAGAGGAGGAGAGGAAGAGGAGAGAGAAGAGGAAGAGGAAGAGGAGGAGGGGGAAGAGGAAGAGGAAGAGGAGGAGGAGGAGGAGGAGGAGGAGGAGGAGGAGGAGAAGAAGGAAGTCAGGGCAAATCAAGAAAACGAATAACACACACACACACACACACACACACACACACACACACACACACACACACACAGTCAATGAGGGTAGTGAGTGGAGGGATTGGAAGTTTGATGCCAGCAGGAAGAGCAAGCAACTAATAATCAGAGTTCCTTGCATACTCACGAATTAATCAAAGTTCACTTACTCGCCTTGGCCAAGTTTTAATCATCTACAAGCTGGGAGGATTTTCATGAGTGCGTTAGAGCGTGAGTGTGGCCGCTTGTGAGTTAGTTGGGGTGGGAAGGGGGACACACACACACTCACTATCATACACACTCTCTCTCTCTCTTTGTTTACCCTATGTCATACGCTGATATATTAACTTATTTTCTCCTTCATCTCCTCCTCCTCCTCCTCTTCTTTCCCTTTTTTTCTCCTTTTCATCGTTTTTTCTATTCTTTTTTTTTTATTTCTCGCTCATTCTTATTCTTCACTTTCTTTTCTTTCACCTCCATGTCTTCTTTCTTCTTCCTTCTTCACCTTTTACTGTTTCCCTCCTCTGTTCCTCATCTACTCCTATTTCTCCTCCTATTCTTTCATCTCTTTATTTTTTCTCCTCCTCTTGTTGTACCTCCATATTTTTCTGCTCCTCTCTCTCATTCTCTTTCTTTTCCTGTTTTTCCTCCTCCTCCTTCTCTTGTTTCCTTGGCTGCCTTTTCCCACTTGTTTTTAATTCTCTGCTCTACTTTCTTTCATACTCCCTCTGTAGTCAACCTAACGTGTACTCTCACCTCTCACTCTATCCTCTACTCGAGTCTACTGGGTAAGCTCATACCGGAAGACACCATTAAGAAGACTAACCAGCGGCAGAAAGGCAACACGTATTATGCGCAAGAACAATGCTACGTACTGTATTAGCGCCGCTCCTCCTGCCTCTCCCGCCTCCTCCTGCTGACAATACCGCCTCCAGTCTGTCCTCTACTCTTCTATTCGTTTAGTTTTCGTTTCTATAGCTTGAGCCTTTTTCTTTTCCTTACTTTATTTTTATCTTTTTTCTTTTCAATTTTAACCCCTTCAGTACTGGGACGTATGTTTTTTACCGTGAGTTTTGGGTGTGATTAGACCATTTTATTGACAATAGGATGGGTTTATGGAGGTCAGATGATTAATGGCCACAGTCTTCAGTATCTTAATCCTCACTGAGTTTCTGAAGCTGTTTAAAATCATCAAAAAGTAACCAGAGTGAATATGGAAACGCGTCATGGTACTGAAAAGGCTAAACTGTTGATTACGAGTTATTCTTCTCTAATGTTGTGTGAATAGGAAAGGGAATAGAGAAGGGAAGTGAAGGGACGTATGGACGTGTTGAGTTGTTAGGGTTGTGTTGTGTATTGGTTCTCGGGTGATGGACAGGTATAGAAGGTAGATCGACTTGATTTATTGGAATATTTCGTTGGACTTTCATGTTAAGGCGGAAGTATTTTCAAGGTAACGTTTTCTAACTTTCCTATTCTTTTGTCGGATGAAAGGCAAAAGTTTGATTATGTATGTAGGAGAAGTTTTTGTCGATATATTTGATAGATTTCAAGGTTCAAACTAAATGAATGTCAAGCAAACGTTGTGAAATTATCTTTGGGTGTTTCTTTCAGTGGGAGGAGGCGACAGAGTTACTAAAACCCTTTCCTCGTCGTCAAAACATCCTTCACACGCTCACTCACGCGCTGATTAAGTTAACTGTCACCTTTTCTTATTGCTCAGACTTTCTATAGCGCCTCAGTGACGGACCAGCGGCAGCGGAGTCAACAAGGATTTGCGAGTTAAAACAATTATGAGCAAAAACCAAAAGCAAACCAGAGAAAATTTGTTACGCTTACACTAAGACACAACAAACAACACAAGGGTCATTGTAACATGCTACCCCTCAATCTTGCCCTTACCCAGTGAACATTTGCCAAGCTTACACTAAAACACAACAATGAACACGAGGGTCTCTACATCAAACTGGCGCCAATCTTGCCTTTAACCCCTTCAGTACCATGACGCGTTTTCATATTCATTCTGCTTACTATTGGTCGATTCTATACACAAAAACGTATGTGGAGGATTAAAATAGTGAAGACTCTGGCCATTAATCTTTTGACCTCCATAGATCTTTCCTAATCATACCAAAAACTCAAGGTAAAACTGCATCTCTAGTACTGAATGGGTTAACTCTCCGTGTCCTCTCCATCACCCAATCTCCACTTCGCCTCCCTTTACTCGACTAATTACACTGATGACTCAACGTGTTTCCCAGCCTTCCCACACACCAGGATCCAGCGGCAGCGTTAGGTGAATCCCGCGACAAACCACCGCCACCCTCGTTATTCACTTCTTAATCAACTCTTTCTCTCTCTCTCCTCCCTTACTGTGTAATGAAATATGTATGCAAATTTCACCACAGAGAAAGAAAACACAAGCTGGGGATTTTGTGGCCTGGCGTCAGTGTTAGGGTTAATAAATTCCTCTCAGCGACTAAAGGAAAAATTCTTTGTTGGCCACTTGCTTCACCTCTTCCTTTTGTGCCGCCCCGACCCGCCCCGACTCGCCCCGCCTCGTCCCAGATCTCCCCGCGCCTTGGGAAGAAGAGGTAATGGAAGAGGAGGAGGAAGAACCTGCCATTCCAGGAACTTGGAGGAAGAATCTAACCAGTCTATGAAGTGGGATGAGCTAGACCGTGTGGGGAACTTTGCTGAAGAAGAGGAAGAAGAAGAAGAGGAAGAGGAGGAGGAGGAGGAGGCGGTAGAAAAGGGACAAGGAAAATGAAGAATCTATCCAGACTAATCCAAAAGTTGAGGAAGACTAGCTTGAACTGATAGATATAGATAGATAGATAGATAGATAGATAGAGAGAGAGAGAGAGAGAGAGAGAGAGAGAGAGAGAGAGAGAGAGAGAGAGAGAGAGAGAGAGAGAGAGAGAGAGAGAGAGAGAGAGAGAGAGAGAGAGAGAGAAAACAGAAGGCAGAAGAGAGAAAGACTGAAGGGATCCCAAGTTTATGAGCGAGCCTGCCTGAAAACCTGGAAAGATCGAGACAAACTTGATGAGAAAAGAACGGATAAAGAGATGAAGCGATGCACGGACAACTGAAAGAAGGAGAGAATGAGTGAATGGTCTAAGAAACCCTTTTGCTTTCTCACCACGACTATTTTCCAAGGCCACAGAGATGATTAGCGGGGTTTTCAAGAGTGTTTCTCCTATTAATAATGTAGAAATCTTGTCACTCTGCCTCTAGAACAGTAAAAACACTTTAAAAAAAACTCGTGTGAATTTAGATAAGGCCTTTTGAAATAGAGGAAGTGAAGCGCAGAGGTGTTTGAGAATACGAGCGGAGGACACTAACAAGGAGGAGGAGGAGGAGGAGGAGGAGGAGGAGGAGGAGGAGGAGGAGGAGGAGGAGGAGGAGGAGGACGAAGAAGAAAAAGAATAGAAAAAGATGAAGAAGAAAAAAAGAAAAGAAAAGACAAAGAAGAAAAAAATAAAGAAGATGAAGATGAAGAAGAAGAAGAAGAAGAAGAAGAAAAGGAAAAAGAAAAGAAAGGGAAAAAGATGAAGAAGAGGAAGAATGATAATAAGAATATGAATAAGAAGAAATAAGAGAAGATGACGGAGGTGCCTAGAGGTTGAAAAAATAATAAACGACAAAACAAGAAAAGCAAATAAACAGGAAAAAAAACTAAAAGAATAAGAAAATAAGAAAAAAAGGAAAAGAGGAAGGAATACATAAATGGAAAGAAATTATAACCGCCACCAACAAAAAAAAAAAAAAAAAAAAAATAACGACTTTCTTTTCCTAATGGTGTAACTCTGCAGGTGTGTGTGTGTGTGTGTGTGTGTGTGTGTGTGTGTGTGGGCATGTACTTAGATATATACATATTCCCAGCGATAAGAGAAAAGTAAACACAAACACAAACTTAGATAAACACCCATTTCCTTTTCTGCACCCTTTTCCTTCCCATAACCATATCCAATCTCATCCCCATTCCCACTTCCCATAACCACGTAACACAACCAGAAGAAGAAATCCATCGTAGCATCCACCCTGTCCTTTCCTCCCATCTACCATCCTTTCCTTCCTTCCTTCGCCTTTACCCACACCGCCACAATCAAATCCCCTCCACCCACTCTAGCAACGTGACGGGAGGAGCTTCATCACGCGGCCGCTACGCGAGGGGCGAGCAAACACGATGAGGCCTCGTCCTTCTTCCATCAGAGGCTTCGGTCACTTCGGGCTCATGTCGAACTTCCCAGAGAGGGTCAGACTGGCTACAGTTCAGTTTACTCTCCGCTGAGGTCCCAGCAATAGCGAGTGAGGGATTGAGAGAGACAGAGAGGGAAGAGAGAGGGAGAAGATGAGAGAGAGAGAGAGAGAGAGAGAGAGAGAGAGAGAGAGAGAGAGAGAGAGAGAGAGAGAGAGAGAGAGAGAGAGAGAGAGAGAGAGAGAGAGAGAGAGAGAGAGAGAGAGAGAGAGATGAAAAAGAAAACAGATATATAAAATTATAAAAAAAAAAAAAACAGACTGACAAACATATACTAAAAATAAAATGCTGGATATAGAAGGAATGAGAGATGAGAGAGAGAGAGAGAGAGAGAGAGAGAGAGAGAGAGAGAGAGAGAGAGAGAGAGAGAGAGAGAGAATACATTTATATATCGAAGAGATAATGAACTTGATTCCTAACCTACTAGTACTCTCTCTCTCTCTCTCTCTCTCTCTCTCTCTCTCTCTCTCAGTCCCCAAAGAACGTATCGTAGCTAATAAGGCCAATGTGAGGCGCTGTTCCCTGATCCAGACAGATAATGACTTTGCCAATACTTCCCCGCGGTACAAGTAATGCTGGAGGTTGTTGTGTTGTTGTGTGAGCTGAGTACGAGGACCTCACGTGGAAGGAAATCCCGTAATGCTGCGAATGAATAGACTCGCTCCCACGCCATGTAAATTAACGGGAGACTGAACGCGTGGAAGGCACAAAAAAAAAGGCATGGATTATAAAGTGGGTACAGATTCCTACTATTTGCTTCTATTTGGCAGTTGTTGGTGAAAAGAAAAAGGAGAAAAAAAAGCTGTTAGATGGATAGTTAAATTTTTCAGTAGTATGGCGCGTTTTTTTTACCTTGATTTCTAGGTGTGATTAGACAGTTTTATTTACATTGGAGAGAGTTTATGGAGGTCAGAAGTTTAATGGCCACAGTCTTCACCATTTTCATCCCCGGAAATAAATATCTGAAGGTGTATTAGATCGCCAAACTGTAAGCAAAATAAATATGAAAACGCGTCATAGTACTGAAGAGGTTAAGGAAGAGAGAAAATAAAGGGGAATGAAGATGGCAGGCTGTAAAAGGATTAATGGTAAAAAGGACAACATTGTGAAGAAAACGCTAATTTTGAATCTAATAATGGGAAAGAAGCGAATAAATAAAATTCGAGCTTTCCCATCATTTCTTCTTATAGCTTAGATAGATAGATAAATAGATATATAGGTAGATTAACATAGAAAGATAATTAGATAGATATGTAGATAGGTAGATAGGTAAAAAGATAAAAAATTGAAAGATAGATAGATAGACAGACACATAGATTGATATATATATATATATATATATATATATATATATATATATATATATATATATATATATATATATATATAGATAGATAGATAGATAGATAGATAGATTAATAGAAAGGTAGATAGACACACAGATAGATAGATAGGTACAGAGAAGAAGATGGACAGATAGATAGCTAGATAGATAGATAGATAAATAGATAGAAAAACAGATACATAGATAGAAAGATAGACAGTTAGATAGATAGATAGATAGGTAGATAGATAGAAAGATGAAATTATAAAAAGGACACGTAGATAGATAAACAGAGACAGATAGATAGATAGATAGATAGGTAAGGCTTATAGACACATAGATCTTTTATTTAGATGGATACACAAATTTGATCAAGTTACGCTGATTTTTTGGTCCCGAAATTTCACGCCTGGAAAATGACTAAAGTTGAAGTGGTATTCGTGTTTCAGGAAGGAAAAAGAAAAAAAAAAAATCGTATTTCAAGAGGCAAAAAAAAAAAAAAAAAAAAAAAAAAAAAGTGACAGATGTACTTTATTTTGTGTACTAATCAAATTTATCTGTTGCTGCGAATAAAAATGAGCGAATAATGAAGGTAAACTATTTATTTATTTATTTTTTATTTGAATTAGAACGCCCTCATCACACCAAAGTCCCGTTGAGCATAGGAAAAATTAGTACATTCATTAGAAAAAGGAAAAAAAAAAAAAAAATGATGGAATAAATTTATAGGCTTCAGTTATTTATTATTCATATTTGTTCTTTAGTGTTTATAACGTATTTGGAACCTTTCGTAATGTGTGGGCATGTATATTTCAGGATTTCGTTAAATAATTCGTATTAGATAGACCATTTTCTTTCTTCTTTTTCTTTTTCATCCTTCTTCTCTGCTACCACCACTACCACCACCACCACTAACAGCTCTTCCTCCTCTTGTTCCTCCTCCTTCTTCTTCTCTTCCTCGTCCTCGTCTTCTTCTTCCTCCTCCTCCTCCTTTTCGTCCTTCTCCTCCTCCTCTTCCTCGTCCTCCTCCTCCTCCTCCTTTTCCTCCTTGTCCTCCTTTTCTTCCTGCTCCTCCTGTGCCTTTTTACTCCTCCTCTTCCTTGTCCTCCTCGTCCTCGTCCTCCTCTTCTTCCTTCTCCTCCTCCTCCTCCTGCTCCTCCTATGCCTCTTCCTCCTCTTCCACGTCCTGCTCTTCCTCCTCCTCCTCCTCCTCCTTCTCTTCCTCTTCCTCCTCCTCCTCTTCTTCTTCTTCTTCTTCTTCTTCCTCCTCCTCTTCCTCTTCCTCCTCCTCTTGCTCGTCTTCCTCCTCCTCCTCCTCCTCCTCCTCCTCCTCCCTGATTACTTAAGGCTCATCCTGAAGTAACAAAGGCACAAGGATCAGCTTCAGGAAGTAAATATTTTTCAACGTCTTGGCAGTGTTTGTATGTGATGCGATGCTGTGAGAGAGAGAGAGAGAGAGAGAGAGAGAGAGAGAGAGAGAGAGAGAGAGAGAGAGAGAGAGAGAGAGAGAGAGAGAGAGAGAGAGAGAGAGAGAGAGAGAGAGAGAGAGTGTGTGTGTGTGTGTGTGTGTGTGTGTGTGTGTGTGTGTGTGTGTGTGTGTGTGTGTGTGTGTGTGTGAGAGAGAGAGAGAGAGAGAGAGAGAGAGAGAGAGAGAGAGAGAGAGAGAGAGAGAGAGAGAGAGAGAGAGAGAGAGAGAGAGAGAGTGTGTGTGTGTGTGTGTGTGTGTGTGTGTGTGTGTGTGTGTGTGTGTGTGTGTGTGTGTGTGTGTGTGTGTGTGTGTGTGTGTGTGTGTGTGTGTGTGTGTGTGTGTGTGTGTGTGTGTGTGTGTGTGTGTGTGTGTGTGTGTGTGTGTGTGTGTGTGTGTGTGTGTGTGTGTGTGTGTGTGTGTGTGTGTGTGTGTGTGTGTGTGTGTGTGTGTGTGTGTGTGTGTGTGTGTGTGTATACTCAAGTCCTACCATGTATTTAATGTCATAGTTTTAAAATGCATCAGCAATTTCCTCTCCACATATTCTCTTTACTATGTTCAAGGTTTGCTGATGTAATTCAAATAACACACTAAAAATTTACGTACCGTTATGTTAGAAATATTCATTCTCGATACATCCTCTTTAATGGTTTCAATATCTGGCGATGTAATTCATGTCACACTCTTAAAGTCACGTTTCGATAAGCTGCAAATATAACTTTTCTTTATACATTTCCTTTAACGTTTTGCCAAGCTCCTAGAATTACGGGGAGTTAATTCTGAAATACTCTCACTGCACAAATTCTCTGCACTGTTTTCAAGGTTTGCTCATTTCACTCATGATGGAACTCTCAAAATCAATGACATGTGTACCTGTAGTATCGTATGTCCACATAATTCACTTCTGTAACTTTCCACAACTCGCACACTCACCAGGACTCAACAACAACGACAGCAACTATAACAACAACATTTTCATCCCAGCTCCCTGCGTTTCGTCCGCCGCCATTACCGCCACGCCAGACCAGGACGTAAACAAGCTGACGATACGGGAATGGAGTCTCCCTTTAGGGTCTCTCCACTCCCTTCTATGGCTCCTCATTAGCTGATGCGTTCCTTTGTTTCCATGAAGGGCGGGAGGTAAAGGATCTGCCACTTGAGTCCCCCCCTCTGATGTGCGCGGGATAATTTGTGGCGTGTTTATCAAATGTAAGAGGATCAAGTCTCGCTGGTTCCTTTGAGGCCGCTAAGTAGTGAGCTCGGAAATGTTGGATTTACTGAATAGCGGAAAAACTATAAAAGTTTGTTGTGGGGTAAGGTATTAGTAACCGGGTGCACGCACGAGCTTACACACACACGCACACACACACACACACCTCATCGCTGGAAGTACGTAGCATCGTGTATGTGTGCGCTAATCGACAACAGAGACCTGGACTTCTCAGCACTCCAAGCAACGCTGGAGCAGCTACAGGCGTCGACCGAGGAGAGCAGGACAGGATGACAATCAACCAGAGCAAGACTGTGGTGATGCACGTCTGTACATCCTTAGCGGCAGTGCCTCCCCTCGGCCCTGGCTACACCAACTACGACCACTCCCTCATTACCCTGAGTCTGCACCAGTGGTCTGCCAGACGCCGAAAGGCTCTGGAGAAAAATGGGGAGGGATCAGCTGCGTCATCCACGCCTACGCAAACTGCTCCTCCTTGCCGCACCTCGCCCGGTCTGTGCCACATGACACAACGCACGGACCGATACCACCACAGTGCGATCCCTACCATGGTGCGAGTCATAAACCAGTAAGCTAGCCAACTAACCTTAAAGCCTCCTCGCCACCCCCCTCCCCTTTTGTGTATTTTTCAGTATTTATGTACTGCGATTCACACAAAATTACTTCAAATATTCCATGTTCAGAAATAAAAAAATAATGTCTCAACTCTTTATTTCATATTTTGTAACTAGAAAAAAAAAAATTAAAATGTACTATAACTTTTAATATGTAATATTTTATTGTTTTTATATTTCTTTTGTTAGAAAGTATTACTAACTTTCCAAGAATGAGTACTTATATTCTGGTGCTTTTTGATCATCTTTTTGCTTCAAATCATGTAAATATAACGGCAACTAATCCAAAATAGAATTATGTACGTCTGTTTCAAGGTATTGCTGGAAACTCGTATCCGAAAAGATTCAAATGGTTATATTCACTTCAGTTCAAACAAGTCTATTTCAGTCTCGTCATCTTTCTTCATTGAAGGTTTATGATCGAGAATTCCGTCCATCCTGTCCACCTCCTCACACCTTCCCCGGATCACCCCGCCACATTTTGCTCACTCATCTCCTCCTCCCGCTGGTGCCACATTTAGCTCACTCGTTCAGAAGCCGCCCTCCTTCCCTCCCTCCCTGCTTCCCTGCCTCCATCCGGTTCGTGCAACTTTCAAGGTGTTGAAATAATGAATTTTACAAGACTTTTACGAGGTGAAGCTAAAAGAGATTTCCCTTATGACTGTACTACAAAAAAGAGGAAAGAACACTCCTCGGCAGCTACCAAGGCTGTGCTTCTCGTTTGATGTTACATTAAGTACATATTGATCTTAACTGTTTATTCTTTCTAAGGCAAATCTTTCATCCTGGCCACTTAAACACTCAAAATCAAGCTTTTATTGTTATATATAAATTCCTGGTGTTCCGTCTATGTGTCAATATTTTCTTGTGCAGAATTTTAAAATATAATACAGATTCTTAAAGCCTTTTGCTAAGTTTCACAGTTACTATAGCTGCCTGAGAGCCTTCCTTTGTGTGTCTGGCTCTAACAATACATTTCACATTATAATTTGAAGACTATTAACCCCTTCAGTACTGGGACGCATTTTTACCTCGAGATTTGTGTACGATTAGACCGGGGGTTCTCAATCTGGGGTTCGCGAACCCCCAGGGGTTCACAAGAAGATTTCCAGGGGTACTGAGATGGCTGATTTAATGATACATTCTTTGCAGAATACCTTTGCTTATTGAGTTAGTGTCAGTCACTAAATTAACATTCTGTTCGATGTTAAATCACTGGGGGTTCGGGTAGATGGTCTTATAACTCAGAGGGTTCTTAACGAGAAAAAGGTTGATATATAGTCTAAAGGCATAAATATTTCCTCCTACATTGTTCAGCCTACACCAATGAAAGATCCAAACACCCCAATTGGCAGCGTTCTTACCCAGAAAATGAAGAACACCTCATTGGAAAATTACTTTTGAAAAATCTTGTAAAGAAGAAAATAAAATAATAATATATCATTTTTGGAAAGTATGAGAACATAAAGTAAAAAGTTTAAATAATAATTAATTACAGCTACAGACCCAGACAAAACCCAAACCAAAACACATCAGGAAGTGCCGATATCCAGGCTACACTTCCGCCTATCAACTGAACTGAACTGAATACCATGTTCAGGCTATGGCAAGACAGAGCTTAGGAACACGGTGATGAAAACACTACAGCACCCTCGGACTATTTCTGTTTCGGCCGCTAATTTTCTTTTTTCTCATAAAGAAAACCGAACAAATATTGCTCTACTCATTCCTTGTGAAGAATTAACCTGTGCAGAAGCGAGGTGAAATGTGTGTTAAGGTTCCGTGCTGTATTTAAGTCTCTAGAAATGAAAGATCTTGGTACACCAGACAATTATGTTTTGCTCTATATTATGATGTTAGTCGTATAAACTCAAGTAACTATAAAGAAATACCATGGTAGAATAAGAACAGAAAAATACTGGAAGGAGTAAAAGCATGGTAAATCAATAGATACATCGTAATACAGTGTTTAGAGACGACTACTCTGTACCGCGAGACGATGCTGACCCACTCCTGAATTAAACCAACCTGCGAACACTGAAAATGTGACAGTTTGGGTCCTCTCCTATTGACATTAATCAAAGTATTACGATTTATTCACAATAGTAATATATTACACTCAGACGGAACACGGGCCTGATGTGTTTGAGATGTGGCATTTTGTTATAGTACATTTCGCACTATATAGCGACTGTTTAGGACCGAAAACTATAGCTTCAGGTAGATATACAATAATGTTATCTATCGATTTTCAGTCTTAAAGTAGGGAAAATTACAAATATTGATGCATTTCTTTTATAGTCCTCCTTGCTTCTCGAAAAGGTGCACGAACTTAGAAAAGGTTGAAGAACACTAAACTATACCCTGAGAAAAAATACAGTAAAAGAGATAAGATAAAATGACCAACATCTCTATTATTACGGAGGCTAAGAATAATACCAAGACTAATTAAGTAATTCAGAGATAACGAAACGAACGACGATCACGAGAGCTTCCACGATAACAGTGTGTATGATAAGATGTGATTCCAGATTCCTCGATAGCGCTCCGAGTTTCCAAGATAACAATGCCATTCCAGTTTCCTCGATAGCGATGCGAGTTTCCAAAATACGATGCCATTCCACGATAAAGATGCCATTCCAGTTTCCACGATAATAATGCGAGTTTCCACGATCAAGATGCAATTCCAGTTTCCACGGTAACGATGCGGGTTTCCACGATGTCGATGCGGTTCCAGTTCTCACGATGCGATTTCACGACACAATATTGAAGTCCACTTGCCTACACAGGTACTGGGACGAACCCTTTCACCCGTAAGGTCCACCCCAGACCCTTGGGTGCGAGTAGAGTGACGCTGCCACCTTCCTGCGCCGCAATTGAAGTTCACTTGCCTACACCGGTACTGGGACGAACCCTTTCACCCCGTAAGGGTCCACCCACACCCTTAGGTGCGAGGAGAGTGGCGCTGCCACCTCACTGCGACGCAATTGAAGTTCACTTGCCTACACAGGTACTGAGACGAACCCTTTCACCCCGTAAGGGTTCACCCCAGACCCTTGAGTGCGAGGAGAGTGACGCTGCCACCTCACTGCGCCTCACACGGGTAGCCATGAGCAATGACCCGCCACACACCACTCCCCAAACACTGTCAGTGAGTCCTTTTCACCCCGTAAAGGACCACTGGTATTGTCAGTGCCTGGTGCATGGCGCACAGCGTGCCCTCGTTCATGGCGAGTTGTTCAGCACGGTGTCATTATAAGCAGAGGTCCCGTACACACCACTCACCACCAGACTCTATGCAAGGAGCCCTTATCACCCCTTAAAGGCCCCTCACGGCATCATCTGGTGGACGGTAGACACGGCAGACTGCTTAAGGCGACCCCTTGCCTAGTGTGAGGCGCTGCAAGTTGACGACAACCAGTGAGCTTGAAGCCGCAAAGGAAAATGAGTCCACGTTAACAATGGGATTCCACGACAGGTTGCGATTCCAGTGTCCACGGTAAAGATGTGTTTGTCGAGGATAACGATCCGTTTATCGAGGCTAACGATGCGGCGATGGCGATGGCGAAACGATTCAAAGTATTATTACCTACACAGGTACTGGGACGAAACTTTTCACCCGAAAGGGTCAACCCCAGTCCCGTGGTTATGAGAGCAGTGACGATGCAACCTTGCAATGCCTCACACGGGTCGCCATGAGCAATGACCCGCCACACACCACTCCCCAAACACTGTCATGAAGTGAGTCCTTTTTACCTAACCTAACCTAACCTAACCTAACGTAAAGGACCACTGGTACTGTCAGTGCCTGGCTCATGGCGCACAGCGTGCCCTCGTTCATGGCGAGTTGTTCAGCCCGGTGTCATTATAAGCAGGGGACCCGTACACACCACTCACCACCAGACTCTATGCAAGGAGCCCTTATCACCCCTTTAGGGCCCCTCACGGCACCATCTGGTGAGTGGTAGACATTGATCTCTTGCTTATGGCGACCCTTGCCTAGTGTGAGGCGCTGCAAGTGGACGACTAGTAGTGAAGCTTGAGGCCACCAAGGAAAAGAAGGACCTGCAGCCAGTTCCTGCCTTGGGCCCCAGGCCGGACCCGACAGCCACCTCCTTCCCCCGTGCGGCGCCCAAGGCCGTCACGGCCCTCAACAACTTTAGGCCGAAAGTTCTCAATCGTCGTTTAAATTTTGATTCGAATATAAAATCGTCGATGGTAAATGAAAAATAGCTTTGGTCTGAAAGTGTGCAAGAGTTAGCTGATTAATGAAACAAGGTGAGGCAGCTTTGCTCCGGAGTATTTAGTGTACTTTGCATGTTGCTGCCGTGAATGTGTACGTGTTTGTAGATAACTGGATAGAAACAGTAGACCAATGGTAGTTGTGTAACTATTGGGGAACTTTTGAAAATTAGTTAAGCTTCTGGATAGAGTGGATGAGTGCACACAGGTTTGCTTGTCTTATACATAAACTGCCACCTGTAGACATAATTTTTCTATTTTATGCTCTTAGAAAAAAGCAAACTTAGTTTCCTTTATTTCCCTGATCACAATGACGTGTAAATATCAATGTTTCAAATATAAGGAAACACTAGGAGAGGACCCAAACTCCCGTTGAAGTTGCCAGATTCAACAGATATCGTAATATTTCACAGAAAAGATGGTCAACTGCATATCGTATATTTTGGATATTCTTCTGTCACATAAGGAGATATCAAGATAGGTAAAGTATTTTCAAACATGTATCTACGAAAAAAACGCTATAATAGTAGAGTTAAGCTATAACTATGCATTGATTTTTTTTTTATACCATCTAGCTCTATTCCTGGGACAAAAATTACTTCTTCCTCAATTGATAACTCGGAGTTAGTATATTTTCTTTCCTTCTAGGTTAGTAAATAGACTACAAGACACCATGAACATATGAAGCCCCGTAAATGAGTTTATTTTCATAACTTAGAAACCAATGTCTGATAATGAGGTAGTCTATTGCCAACCAAACCGTTCTGCATAGACGTCTTCATCTTCATAGAGACCTAATGATGTTAGCTCATGGACAGTGGCCATCCTGACAGCGCGAAACCCCAGGGGTTCATAAGAAGATTTCCAGGGGTACTTAGATGGCTGATCTAATAAAATCTTTTGCAGTACCGTTGCCTATTGAGTTCCATGTTCCATGTGATAATACTGGGGGTTCGGGTAGATGGTCTTATAACTCAGGGGGTTGAGAACCCATGAATTAGACCATTTTGTTTACATTAGGAAGGGTCTTTGGAGGTCTGAAGATTAATGGCCACAGTCTTCAATATTTTTAATCCCCACATGAGTTTCTGAAGCTGTATAAAATCACCATATAGTAAGCAGAATGACTATGGAAACGCGTCCTGGTATTGAAGGGATTAAATACAAAAGCTGTTTACATAAACCAATAACATCTTATTTATATTCCTGCAGCCACAACAGTATATTTCTAGCGTACAATAGCTAACAAACAACTTCCTCGGAATACATACAGCATCACCAACACACTCCCATCACCACTGTCATTGTCGGGTGAAGCCGCGTGCCGCCGCCCACGTTTAGTCACGTTACGGGCGTGGAGTTGGGGAGAGAGGGTCCGCCGCCCACCAGTACAGTTCCCACCTCCACCGGGGACGACTTGGCTGATGACGGTGGAGAGAAAAGGGCTCCTCGGGGCGGCATTAAAGTCGCACTCTACCTTAGCCCACAGGGAGCGGCATGAACCCAGCCCAGTGTGGCGGTGAGGAGGGGCGAAGGATTATGGGGAGGGGCTGAGGCGGCATGAGAAGGAAAGAGTAGAAAGAGTAGTAGAAAGACGACGACATGAAGGAGGAGAAGGAAAAGAGAAAATTGCACAGTAAAAAAGAAAGAAAGGAAGGAAGGTGAAGGGTGCGCTGAAGAGGAGAAAGAGGAAAGGAAGGAGGAGGAGGAGGAGGAGGAGAGGACGATACGAAGAGGTTCGTTCAATGGAAGGCAGGAGGAGCAGCAGCTGTCGAGGGATTGGAAGGGATTTACACAAACGGAGCGCCTTCACTTCGCATTGGGATTGTTAGTATTTTGTCTTAGCTCCAGTAGTCCAATATATTTCCCTCTCTCTCTCTCTCTCTCTCTCTCTCTAGAAGCACCTTGTAGTAAAGATTTTCTCTCTCTCTCTCTCTACTTTCTTTGCGTTCCTTACCACAATTTGCATTACATTACATTATGGTGATGCGCGTCAGCCAAACATTTCATGAGTCACATCCTGCACTGAAGAGACCCGCGTGCTGGGGAAGGTAAAGATGACTTGCTGCTCTGATTCTGCACAAGGAGGAGGAGGAGGAGGAGGAGGAGGAGGAGGAGGAGGAGGAGGAGGAGGAGGAGGTGGTGGTGGTGGTGGTGGTGGTGGTGGTGGTGGTGGTGGTGGTGGTGGTGGTGGTGGTGGTGGAGGAGGAGGAGGAGGAGGAGGAGGAGGAGGAGGAGGAGGGAGGGAGGAGGAGGAGGAGGAGTAAGAGGAAAAGATAAAGAATAAATAATGATAACAGCTGCAGCATCAAATATACTTTTACTACTACTACTACTACACTACTACTACTACTACTACTACTACTACTACTACTACTGCTGCTGCTGCTGCTGCTACTACTAGTACTAATGATAATAACAAGACGAAGAAGAACAAGATGAAGAAAAAAGAATGACATCAAGGAACACAGCAGTAGAATGCATGCAACAAACTGCCACACTAACAGAAAACAATAACATTAAACACAACACAACACCCATTGACTCTTAACGACGTAACCTGCAGGAGTACAAAACTCACTTTACGGCGAAACTTTACCATCAAGCGACGGAATAAGTAAGAGGAAGGAAAGGGAGAAGTAAGAGGAAGAGGAAGAGGAGAAGGAGGAGGAGGAAGGAGGAGGAGGAGGAGGAGGAGGAGGAGGAGGAGGAAGTGTGCTATAAATAAGAATGGTTAGACATACATAAAATGGTAGAAAGTAATATAAATTCAACTCGTATACTTAGAGAGATGTTATTATTAATTTTAGTAGTTAACACAGATGTACGTAAAGGGAAAAAAGTAACAGAAATTCAACTCGTATATTTAGAAAGATGTTATTAATTTTAATAGTTAACTTTAACATGGCGAGTTTTACCATCTGTGTGAGAGAGGTAAAGAAAGGAGGGAAACTTTATTGCTTTGCCCTCTCTCTCTCTCCGTCTCTCCCTCTCTCACTCAAGCACGTTGCCTGAAAAAAAAGGGTGGAGGAGGAGGAGGAGGAGGAGGAGGAGGAGGAGGAGGAGTAGAGAGGAACTGTAATAAAATGAGAGTCTGTAGGAGGCAGAGGGGAAATGGAGGACAACATGGAGAACAAGAAAATGAAGACAGTTTTGAGAAGATGGAGGGGAAAAAATGAAGGACAGAAAGAAGTACACGACACACACAAAAACAAAAAGAATATAAGGAAAAAAAAAAAAAAAAAAAAAAAGTGACGAAGAAGAAGCAGAAGGTGAATACAGAGAAAACAAAGGACAAATATGGAAGAATGAAGAGAATTTCCAAAAAAAGGATGACAAAACAAGACGATAAATAGAAAAAAAGAAGACGAGAAGAAACGAAGGAGAAAGTTGAAGAGGACAAGGAGGAAAAATGGCAAGAATGAGGAAGAGCAGAATTCTCAAGCAGAATTCTCAAGGAGGAGGAGGAAAGGAGGAGGAGGAGGAGGAGGAGGAGGAGGTAAAAAATATAGAAGGACGAAGAAGAGAAGGAAAGGAGAGTTCACCAATGTAATGGGAAGAGAAGGAGGAGGAGACACGAAGGAATGTGGGGGACACGTGAAGAGAAAGAAAAGAGAGAAGGAGAGAGAGAGAGAGAGAGAGAGAGAGAGAGAGAGAGAGAGAGAGAGAGAGAGAGAGAGAGAGAGAGAGAGAGAGAGAGAGAGAGAGAGAGAGAGAGAGAGAGAGAGAGAGAGAGAGAGAGAGAGAGAGAGAGAGAGAGAGAGAGAGAGAGAGAGAGAGAGAGAGAGAGAGAGAGAGAGAGAGAGAGAGAGAGAGGCTGCCAAGAGACTGGAGGAGGAAGATGATAAAAAAAAGAGAGAGAACAATAGGAAGAGAAGGAAGATAAATAAAAAAGGAAAAAAATAATAGAAGAGGAAAGTAGAAACATACCCACCCAGCTGACAAACACTTCTCTTTTCCCTTTCAAGTCTTCAGTGTGTGTGTGTGTGTGTGTGTGTGTGTGTGTGTGTGTGTGTGTGTGTGTGTGTGTGTGTGTGTGTGTGTGTGTGTGTGTGTTGCTAGCCGACCAAATGTAAAAAAGTCACACCTTAGAGTTTAAAAGTTTTCAAAGTCGCCATAAGCTGCTTCCCCTTAATGTAGACACAGTGTGACGCTCAAGGCACTATGGGCAAACACGCGCTGCAGGCCACCCACACCTGCTGAGAGAGAGAGAGAGAGAGAGAGAGAGAGAGAGAGAGAGAGAGAGAGAGAGAGAGAGAGAGAGAGAGAGAGAGAGAGAGAGAGAGAGAGAGAGAGAGAGAGAGAGAGAGAGAGAGAGAGAGAGAGAGAGAGAGAGAGAGAGAGAGAGAGAGAGAGAGAGAGAGAGAGAGAGAGCACTCCACTCAAAAGGAAAAGGAAATGAAACGACATCCAAGTTACATCTCTCCACGATTTTAACTCTGAAACTTAACAGAGAAACGAGTTTTTATTTTCCACACACACACACACACACACACACACACACACACACACACACACACACACACACACACACACACACACACACACACACACAGGGAACTTCAGCTTACAGCCACTTCCTTCACATAAACAGCAGGAGGAAGTACTTAGCCAGAGCTTCCGCCCAAAAGATCAGGAGTGTGGTTCAATACTTCAGGAAACAAACGCCCCAAGAAAACACACACTCCACCAGATTCCTTAAAATTCACTTACATCTCCTAGAAACTACCAAGAACAGAACACCTTTAAAATGGCACCACACCATCACAGCTGTTTAAGTACATGCATCAACACCACAATGAGGGAAGACTGCCATGACAACCCACAACTCTATTCCTCTCTGGCCACCAACAGCACCAGCAGGAGTACAGAACACCTTTAAAATATCACAAAACTAATCTTAAACAATTCCCTTGAGATTCTTTATACTCTCCTTAAATTAAAATATCTTAAGATTGATTTTACTCTGTGTTGCTGTAGAGGTACTGATTAATTCTACGTCCTTGGGGGTTGGGGTGAAGGAAGGGCACTCCCTCGCCTCCAGAACAGCACCAAAGAGAGATGGAGAGTGGTAGGAAGGCAATTGTAGGAGCGGCCAGAGTTTTTAGAGCAAGCGTGGAGAAAACGATAATGGAAGTGAATGTGTCTCTTGCCTGGTACTCTCCTTTCTCTCCTTCTGTAGGCTGCTGAAGGACTGTGAGACTGGACCTACGAAGCGGTACAAAGCGTAGATCACAAGAAGAAGAAGAAGAAGAAGACCAGCACCAGCAGCCAGCCTTCCAAACACCAACTTCCACACGCTTAATTTTCGTAGTAATGATTTGATTTCAACTTCCACCTCAACTTTTGGAAATAAACAATTATTAAACTCCTTTTCAATCAGGTCCGTACAGCAATTTTTTTTTTCTTCTTCTTTCACTTTTCTTTTCTTTCTAATCAAGTGTTGTCCTTTGTTGTCCTTGAGGTGACTAGGATGACTTTTATCCTATTGTTTTTACGTCTCAACTTCCTCGAGGCTACTGAAGGGAATGGGGAATTGGAAACGGGGAATGTGGGGGGCAGGGGATGATAGGCAGGAAAGGAAAAGGGAAAGAGTAAGGGAGAGGATCAAAGGTAAGTTGTCAGCAAAAAAAATAAAAAAAAAATCACGGGGTACGTAGAGAATGATGGAGGTGAATACGGTAACAGGAGGAGGAGGAGGAGGAGGAGGAGGAGGAGGAGGAGGAGGATGAGGATGAGGAGGAGGAAAAAGAGAATGAATAAAGAGCGATAGAACTGCACGTGAAAGAAAGTAAAAAAAATAATAGTAAATAAATAAAAACAGCGTTTCTTTGACAAGTTTGATGAAGTTCCTAAACAGTGTATGTTTTCATCCTACATAGAGAAAAAATATAACCAAATCTAGCAAAGAATACATTTACTTTTTTTTCAGGAGTTGTTCGCTGCAGCCTGATCGCAATTCCTGACGATGAGGCCAACAGCGTTCCCTTGGTTCACTGCCAGCTGTGGCTCACCGGCATATCATAATTGCATTCACTGTTCCTGCTTCCAATACTCGCTGGATATTTTCTCTTACAGCAAAGCAAGACCAGTTGGTCCTGGACTCCACTGGCTGATTCCTACTTCAGCTGAAATATAATATTATCCAAAGGCTCAGTCAACTAGTGATGTAGGTTGGCGCCTTAATGCTTATTTTGTGATGGCAGTTATAGCTCAAAACTTGGGTTAGTGACAATACTTGACATTAGAGACTGTGAGCAACCATCAATACAATTTTGTGTGGATCAATAAAATTACCGAAGACAAGTGCATCCAGACAAGTTTGTAGTGTACCCATTGTTCAAGAATATACATTATTAGAAATTCCCTTCCATCCTGAGGTACGAGTGGGGGTTGGATGCGGACGTGTTTTCTACTGTGAATATTGGAGCACAGACCTCGCTTCGCTAAGGATCGCAAACGTATTGAAGCTGCTCTGGCTGAAAGTTGTTTTATCTAACGAGGGTTCAGTAAATCATTGTTTTTAACTTTATTATTTCATTGTTCCTATTTTGTAAGGGGCTTTTGTACTATATCAGCTGATGTCTTATTGCTCAATGCTATCGAGTTTCTTAAATACAGGGAAAGTTATAGCAAGATAACTGAAATATGCATTGTGTAAGTTGGAGTCTCTTTGTACATCGTCGGCTTCCTTTGGCTGGTCTGAAAGTGACAAGTTTTCTGGTTTTGTTCGATCTGTAAGGAAGCGAACGGTCTTACGTGTTCTTTGTTTTGACAGCTGAGAGGTTACTGTTGATGTACCAAACAACTCCTCAAGCTTTTACAGGAATCGAAAAACTTGGTCTCTAATCCACTCAGTACCATGCCGCGTTTCCATATACATTCTGCTTACTATTTGGTAATTTTATACAGCTTCGGAAACTTATGTGGGGAATTAAAATGGTGAAGACTGTGGCCATTAATCTTTTGCCTTCCATAGACCTTTCCTAATGTCAATAAAATAGTCTAATCATACTCAAATCTCAAGGTAAAAATGTATCCCGGTGTTGAAGAGGTAAAAACACTTCAATACCAGGAATTTCAAGTTTTGTCGCAGGGTGAGCGTTGGTCGTGGCGCCGGTAATGACAATCACGTCTGGCCTCTCCTGGGAAGCATCAGCGCTCAACTCATCGCGTTTAGAGATTAAACTTCACGCGTTACTGTACATGACTGACATTCAACGCCGTTTTTCCCTTCCCATCGCGCGAGAGGGAACGGTCGCTAATGGCCCCGTAACGGTCTCTGTTGCTGTTATTGCCAGAGTCAGTTACAGGCTTTATTTTCACTAACATTCTCGCAGGGCACAGTGGCACGTCCGCACACCGCCATCTGAAGTCTGCATGCTAATCCTGCCATGTTAAGGACGAACACAGTGAAGGCAGAGGACAAAGAGAGGAGAGACAAGGAACAGAAGACTTGTTGGACCACAGAAGGTTGCTTGTGTGATGTACGTGCACGATCTTGTCCAGAGAAATATACATGTGATGATAGTAGGGAAGAAATATAGGGTACGAAGGAGGAGGAGGAGGAGGAGGAGGAGGAGGAGGAGGAGGAGGAGGAGGAGGAGGAGGAGGAGGAGGAGGAGGAGGAGGAGGAGGAGGAGGAGGAGGAGGAGGAGGAGAGGAGGAGGAGGAGGAGGAGGAGGAGGAGGAGGAGGAGGAGGAGGAAAGGATAAAAAAAAAAAAAAAAAAAAAAAAAAAAATCAAACAAAGACGTAAAGGAAACCTGCCAATCACTGTATAACCAAACACACAAACACATAGACACACACACACACACACACACGCGTAGTGTAGTGGTTAGCACGCTCGACTCACAATCGAGAGGGCCGAGTTCGAGTCCCGGTAAGCGGCGAGGCAAATGGGCAAGCCTCTTAATGTGTAGCCTCTGTTCACCTAGCAGTAAATAGGTACGGGATGTAACTCGAGGGGTTGTGGCCTCGCTTTCCCGGTGTGTGTTGTGTGTTGATGTGGTCTCAGTCCTATCCGAAGATCGGTCTATGAGTTCTGAGCTCGCTCCGTAATGGGGAAGACTGGCTGGGTGACCAGCAGACGACCGAGGTGAATTACACACACACACACACACACACACACACACACACACACACACACACACACACACACACACACACACACACACAATAAAAAATACATATCCTCTCGTCTTTCAACCAACAAACTCGTGTATTTACCCAACAACAAATCTATCTATAAAACAACCCGTCTATCTCATTAGTCTTCTATTTATTCCCCTTGTCAATGGTCTTCTTACTGACGCTCACTCAAAATTCAGCACACGAGTTATTAAAATGGAGGCGATGGTGGTAGTGGTGGTGGTGCTGGAGATGGTTGGTGGCGGCGGGGACAGCGAGAGGCGAAGGAACGCAGTTAGAAGGCTCGTGGTGTGTGGAGGCTCGTGGGACTGGCCGCCTGTGAGCGTTGGATGGAGTGAGGGAGTGTGTGGAGAGAAGGAGACGAGGATGGATGGATGCCTGCGTGCGTGTGTGTGCGTGTGTGTGTAGCCTTTTTTTTTCATAGGGTGCCAGAGTTAGGGGGAATGAAATCGAGGTGTGGATGTGGAATGGATGAAACAAAATGAGCGAATTTTTAAAGACGAAATAAGGAAAGAGGTGAAAAAAAAGTGGTGGCAAATGGAATAGCGGAAAATGACAAGAAAAAAAAAGAAAAGTAAAAGGAGGAAAAGAAGACGAAGAAAAAGAATGGGAAGAAAAATATAGAGAAGATAGAAAAGGATAAACAGGAAAAATACAACCATAGGAGGAAGAGTGAATCTAAGGCTTTTCTCCTCATTACGACAAGTTTCCCTCGTAGAAGAAAATGCAAACGTGACTTGTTGAACGCCAGACATCGGTACTCAACATGCCCTTCACCACGGGGAAGAGAGAGAGAGAGAGAGAGAGAGAGAGAGAGAGAGAGAGAGAGAGAGAGAGAGAGAGAGAGAGAGAGAGAGAGAGAGAGAGAGAGAGAGAGAGAGAGAGAGAGAGAGAGAGAGAGAGAGAGAGAGAGAGAGAGAGAGAGAGAGAGAGAGAGAGAGAGAGAGAGAGAGAGAGAGAGAGAGAGAGAGAGATAAACATAAAAATAAGATATCAGATAACCAGTAAAAAGATGAAAAAAAGAAAAAGAAGAAGAAGAAAAAGACGAAGAGAGAGAGAGAGAGAGAGAGAGAGAGAGAGAGAGAGAGAGAGAGAGAGAGAGAGAGAGAGAGAGAGAGAGAGAGGTGACAAGAAGAAATGAAGGGCCGGGAGGAGAGGAAGGAGGAAAAAAGAGATCTCGGATAAATATTTTACCAACGCCTGCGAAACCCATCACACTTATTGCTCGGCCAGTCTCCAGAGCAAGCAAAATATCATCACTTATCCTCCTCCTCCTCCTCCTCCTCCTCCTCCTAGTCGCCTTCATTCCTCTTTATTCCTGGTCTTGTTCTTGTTCCTGTTCTTCTTTCTTCTATTCTTCCTCCGCAGTCTTCCATTTTCATATCATAAGAAAACAGAGAGAGAGAGAGAGAGAGAGAGAGAGAGAGAGAGAGAGAGAGAGAGAGAGAGAGAGAGAGAGAGAGAGAGAGAGAGAGAGAGAGAGAGAGCAAACAAGGAAAATATGAGAAAGTTGAGTGGATGTAATGTCACTTTTTTCTCGTTCTATTGTCCATTTTCTGCTTTTTCCGTTTTTATTTATTTATTTTTATTATTTTATGGATTTTTTTAGTTTTCTTTGGTTTATTAAAGATTTTGTTTAGTTAATTCGTTTATAATGTCACCTTTTCTTGTTCTCTTGTCCGTTTTCTATGATTTTGTTTTGATTTTAGTTTCTTGTTATTGTGCACACATGAAAAATTTGAGACGATCGCCTCTGCATGAATACAATAGTTTTCGTGTTAATTGAAGTCTGATGTAATAGATCCTAATGTAATTTTTTGGGGAAACAGTTATTTTGGAACTAGCTAAAATCCATCTTCTAGTTATAATGATAATTTTGTAGCCACTCGCGTTAAATATGATTCGCTTTCCCCAGGATATGTAAAGCGCTTATGTGACATGGATTAACTGACCAATTCTGTAATCACACTTCGGTTTTCGCTGCATAAAGTTCCTAGTACACTGGTGGCTGCCTCAAGCGACACTGTGCCATGGCATATGTGATTACGACTCCGTATAGATTTTGTGCAGAAACATCCTATTTTCTCTACTTCACCTAGAAGAGTCTAATGGTGGGTGGGTGAACTTGTATGAGGCATAATGGTGGTCTCTGTGATGACACCTGCTGTAAACTTTGTAGCGTTGGTAGTTGCAGAGGACAGTGTGTAGGCGGCATTATTAACTGCACAATATAAGAATATAATAGTCAGCCCTGTGATGGTACTAGAGGCAGCTGCATCTGCTGTGATTCTTGTTATGTATGGTTTTTGGAGTGGACGGTGTGAGAGCCCCAGTACTGGCTGCAGAGCGGATGAGTATATTAATGGACCCTGTTTTAGTACTGGAGGCCGCTGCATCTGCTGTGAACCTTGTACTCCTGAGACTTGCTAAGGCGGTGTGTTAGCAACGGTGGCCTTTGCAATCTCTGGTCTTGTCTTAGTCCTGCAGACACGTGCGTTTGCTGTGACATTATAATTTGATAAATGTAAAAAGTTAAAGATACTAAAGAGGTAGATTTCATATGAGTGAGTATAACGTCACATATCTTCCCACAATATCGGTTTCCTCCTTCCTAAACGGTATAAAGTGGAGACACGTATTAAAGTCTATATTAAGAAGATACATTTTCACAAACTTAAACTCTTATAATTCGATGTATTGCACACGCAAATAAAAAATATGTTCGTGATGAAGGTATCCTTTTCTGACATGGTATCACTTGGAATGGACGTAAACTATTATACATTTATATATGATTAAAAAATATATATTTATTAGTGACTATTACAATGGTAGAAAATGAATAAGGAAGAGAAGAAGAAGGACAAGAAAATAACGAGGAGAAGGAGGACAAGAAGAAACAGGAAAAACAGCCATAGAAGGAAGACTGAATCCAAGGCTCTTTTCCTCATTACGACAAGTTTCCCTCGAAGAAGATACTGCAGACGTGACTTGTTGAACGCCAGACACCGCTACTCAACATGCCCTTCACTACGCGAGAGAGAGAGAGAGAGAGAGAGAGAGAGAGAGAGAGAGAGAGAGAGAGAGAGAGAGAGAGAGAGAGAGAGAGAGAGAGAGAGAGAGAGAGAGAGAGAGAGAGAGAGAGAGAGAGAACAAACAAGGAAAACACAGAGAAACACAAATATGTATATGCAATGAAGACAAAAGAAGACAAGAAAACAAACACAACGAGAATGCACCACATGAAAACACACACACACACACGTAAATGCGATGTTGGCGGGGATGTAACGCATGAAACACTGAGATAAGGAACTGCTGGAGTGGAATCGGGCAACATGACCACCTCAGGGGCTGCTGCCTCTCTTATGCATAGCCGAGCGCCAAGTCCTGTTGACAAGCCACGGGGAACTCTAGGGAAAACACTGCACTGTTGATCTGAAGGAATGGAACGCGGAGGACCACCTGCAGCACACTTGTCTCCTCTCCTCCTGGTGGTGGTAGTGGTGGTGGTGATGGTGGTGAATGAGGTGATGGTGGTGGTGTTGTTTTTTATGTTCATTCATGTGTGTGTGTGTGTGTGTGTGTGTGTGTGTGTGTGTGTGTGTGTGTGTGTGTGTGTGTGCCGTAATGCTAGTATTTGATCACACACTGACAAACTCTAAACAAACTCTCTCTCTCTCTCTCGTGACGCTGAAATGACTGCTGACCTTCCCCTTCTGCTTGATTGCGAGGTCACAGGTGCTCCAGTCGGTCTGTACCCATTCTGTGCCGGTGAATAGGGCCCGCCGCGTGAAAGGAGACAGGGATGGTTAGGTTAGCTTGGCAGGAAGCAATCATGGCAGGGACGGTGTGTGTGTGTGTGTGTGTGTGTGTGTGTGTGTGTGTGTGTAGGAGGTTGTGAGTTCAAATAAGATACAGTTTTTCTCTATCTTGGGTAAAAACAACAAGAAAAAAAGCGTCTCATCAAGAAAAGCAAAACAAAAAGGTGTGCATCATGTATTATTCAGTTAACGTAACGATGCAATTTTTTTTTAAAGCATTTGAGGGAAGTAACAAAAATTTGCATCCTAAGAAGTTGTTTTAAAAATATTGGCCCGGAGTTTGGCAAAATACGTGTTTTAAAGCTAAACTTGAGAAGGTTTCCTTCCCCGCTTTTAATATCAAACTTGCACCAATTCACGAACCTTCGTATAGACTGACAGGGAGGCGAGCAGCTATCTCCTACCTCTTCCCCACACCTCCCACATCCACCCATACATGTACACACACACACACACACACACACACACACACACACACACACACACACACACAAGCCCGGTAGCTCAGTGGTTAGAGCGCTGGTTTCAAAAGCCAGAGGACCGGGGTTCGATTCCCCTGCCGGGTGGAGATATTTGGGTGTGTCTCCTTTCACGTGTAGCCCCTGTTCACCTAGCAGTGAGTAGGTACTTGTGACTTTGTTGTCCCGGTGTGTGGTGTGTGCCTGGTCTCAGGCCTATCCAAAGATCGGAAATAATGAGCTCTGAGCTCGCTCCGTAGGGTAACGTCTGGCTGTCTCGTCAGAGACTGCAGCAGATCAAACAGTGAAACACAAACACACACACACACACACACACACACACACACACACACACACACACACACAAAGCCTACAGGTCACAAGTACACAAGTTCTCGCCACCCTTAAGGCCTTTTAGACAAAATTCAACACACTGTCACTACATCCATTACATACTACATCTCTCCCCTTGAGCTTCTCAGTATACATGGATGAGGAACGCCAACAGGTTACAGACACATAACTTTTTGTCACCCTCATTACTGAATCATTACATCCATTACACACAACTATTCACTCCTATAATACCTTCGACCACTTAACTTTCTTCCTTTAACCCTTTCAATACCGTGACACGCTTCCATATTCATTCTCGTTACTATTTTGTGGTTTTCTATAGCTTGAGAAACTTATGTGGGGGGATTAAAGTAGTGAAGACTGCGGTCATTAATCTTCTGACCTCCAAAGATCCTTACTAATGTCAATATGTCCAACTGTTCACAAATCTCAAGGTGAATATGTGCCTCAATACTGAAGGGGTTAACGTCAGGAGCACAAAGGTTCCTCGTTCAACTTATCACACAGAGTCCCCAGCAGCAACAAATTCAAGTAACGTCAAGCCACGGACAAGAAGATTAATGAGCCTCATAGTCTAACCATCAAACAACTAACTAAAACCAATGAACGCAGCACCAACGCAGAAGACAACCAGACAACCTATACAACAACCACTACAACGGATAACCCATCAATCTTCCCACGCATGGATTGGATTAACATGACTCAGGCCTTCCTTCCTGCCGAGGCCTGCAGTACCTTCCATCTGGACTCGCGTCTCCCGAAGTCACATAACACGTCTGACAGGAGATTGGTCTCAGGCTCCTGGCTCCAGTATCTGCTATCGACTACACATCAAGACCTGCACACAACTGAAGGACTATGTGCTCGGGGAGTTCGTGAAGTTGTTCATCCAGCGCCTCGGACTTAGGTATTTCATCGGGTTTCTGTGGAGTCTGAAGAGGAAGCTCGGGGTTTCAAGGACGCTGGGAGGAGACTGGTACCATTTATTCATTTCTTACATTATGCTTATATTCTAAAACGCTTCTGCGCTTACCCTTCATTATTTCAAGAGGGTTTATTTAAATTTACACGAATTTTTAAGGAGTTTTTTTTACTGTTCTCGAGGCAGATTATTAAGATTTCTATATCAACTGGAGAAACACTCTTGAAAACCTCGTTAATCATCTCTATGGCCTTGGAAAATGATCGTGGTGAAAGAGTAAAGGGTTTTGAAGGGTATTTTTATGGTTCTAAAGGTAGAGAGACAAGATTTCTACATTATGAACAGGAAAAACACTCTTGAAAACCCCGTTAATCTTCTCTATGGCATTGGCAAATAGTCGTGGTGAAGAGAAGAGCGTTTCTGAAAACAAACCTTAGAGACAACGCCATCTCTCTCTCTCTCTCATCAGCAGGACAGAGGCAGGGTTAAGGAATAGAGGCTCAAGGTATAAAGGCTCACGCAACAGCACCTTGACTACATCCACCGCCTCTGCGAGTCTATATGCGGCACAGTAATATAAGGGTGGCGAAATGTGTCGGAAAATAAATGCCTGGTTCAGTCACTACTTTTTATCTAATTTTTCTTTACATGACTTCTCTCATTACGGATATCTATTTCTGCTACAACTACTATTACTGCTACTACTGCTGATGTTGCTGTTGCTGTCGTTGTTACTGTTCTTGTTCTTATTTTCACAGGTTTCAGTATATTTCCCCTGACTTTTGGATAGCTATTTTGATCTATAAGGGAACTGGCAATCCAGTGAGCTTTTTTTTTTTTTTTTTTTTTGTTGCACTTGGCCAGCATCCCTTCTTGGATTAAAAGGTACTCATCTCGTGCCGCCAGATTGTTATATTGGGCTAGTAAGACATATAAAGACACACACACACACACACACACACACACACACACACACACACACACACACACACACACACATCTCGTGCCTCTCTCTCTCTCTCTCTCTCTCTCTCTCTCTCTCTCACACACACACACACACACACACACACACACACACACACACACACACACACACACACACACACACACACACACTATAGAGGTGAGCTGCCACGGAAGGTCCATCTCGGTGTTGTACGTAACTTGATTTTGCTCCTTCCATCTCACCTCTATTTTGTGCGCCACCCTCACCATCTGGATGACATTGGATGATAAATGAAGCAGCCATATATATACCTCCCTCTCTCTCTCTCTCTCTCTTGTTTTATTCAGTTATATATGAGGAACTAAAGTCTTTCCATTAAAACATGACACATAAAGCACAAAGGCTTCCATCCAGGGAGGAAACAAAAAGAAGGAGTAAACAGAAGCAACAGAGTGACCGAAGAGGCGAAGGAATGAAGGAAAACGTTTTGGAAAGGAAGAAAAAAAAAGTTTCACGATGGAAGATGGAAATGGAACGGAGTTGCAAAGAAAGGGAGCAACAAAAGGAGCAATAGACAGGAATAACTGGAAAAACTCCTACATGGCGCCAACCCGACACGAGGGAAGCTGGGAAAGGGAAAAGAAAAGGAAGAAAAACTACTTGGAGAAGCTGCAGCACGGGTGATGGAGGCAAGGAGACACAAGGAGACACAAGGAGATGCAAGGAGACACAAGGAGACAAGTGATATTCAAGAAGAGTACGGCTGCTAGAGAGAGAGAGAGAGAGAGAGTGTGTATGAGTGAGAGAGTTCCATGTATAAGATGGAAGCAAGAGGGTACGAGGACCTGGTGGCAA